>NC_089598.1:3328258-3568258 GCF_019320115.1 Miscanthus floridulus
GGGTGTTAGCACTCACTAGAATCTAAATGCATATGCAATGAGTTAGAACATCTAGTGGCACTTTGATAACTGTATTTCACGACGAGTTTCATCCCTCTTAATGGTACGGCTATCGATACTAAATGTGATCACACTCGCTAAGTATCTTGATCACCAAACTAAAAAGCTCCTATCAAGTTTCACCTTTGCCTTGAGCTTTTTGTGTTTCTCTTTCTTCTTTTCTAAGCCGAGCACTTGATCACCATGGTCACACCACCATCAATATGATCTTCATTTGCTCCACCACTTGAAATAGTGTTACCTATCTCAAGATCACTTTGATAAACTACATTAGCACTTAGGGTTTTATCAATTCATCAAAATCAAACTAAAGCTTTCTCAGGTTGCAGCGGAGCAATGTCCGGACGTGAGCCTAGGGCCAGACGTCCGGGCGCTAGTGTCGTATAGGCAACTAATCATCAGGTACTTGCATCCCTTGATTATGGCTAGAATATACGCAGCCACAATCACGCTTAACATCTCCTACTTAGGGTCTGTTTGATTTCTACAGGACCTCCTAAAATTCCTGTCACATCGAATATTTGGACATATGCATAGAGTATTAAATATAGATTAATTACAAAACTAATTACACAACTTACGATTAATTTACGAGACGAACCTTTTAAGCCTAATTAGTCTATGATTTGACAACGTGGTGCTACAGTAAACATGTGCTAATGACGGATTAATTAGGCTTAAAAATTTTGTCTCGTAAATTAACCTCTATCTATGTAATTGGTTTTATAATTAATCTATATTTAATGCTCCTTATTAATATCTAAATATTCGATGTGCCATAAATTTTAGGAGCTATTAAAGAACCTAACACCCCCCTTTGATCACTCTGGCACGTCGTTTTACAGCTGTCCTTCTCCGGCCAGCGCAGGCGCAGCCTCTAAACCTACCGTTGACGAAAACCACATAACAACGCCATGCGTCTCTCTCCTCGCCTCCACCTCGTCGTCGTCATCCACCTATAAATATCTGTGATTTGCCCGCGCCATCGACACCAACTCACCAAGCTTCTTGCTGTCCCTGCACACGCTACTTCTCCCCATGGCTCACTGTCACTGCAATCTCCTCGTCGCCATCGCCGCCGTCGTGTTTCTTGCCGTCGGAAACGAGGCGTCCGGCGGCGGCATTGGGTTCAACCTCCACCATCGGTTCTCGCCAGTGGTCCGGCAGTGGATGGAGGCGCGAGGCCATAGCGCCCCCGGCTCCAGCTGGTTGTTGCCAGAAGAGGCTGCGGTAGGCTCGTCGGAGTACTACTACGCACTGCTCCGCCAAGACCGTGCCCTCTTCGCCCGCCGCCGCGGCCTCGCCAACGCCGACGGCCAGAGCACCCTCACCTTCGCCGACGGCAATGCCACTCGCCTCGATACCTATGAATAGTACGTAGTCGCCTGCCGCCGCCGTCGCCATTGGTTGTTCGATCGAGCCTCTTGTTCATACATGTAATAATCTTGTTCGCAGCTTGCACTATGCGGAGGTGGAGGTGGGCACGCCGAGCTCGAAGTTCCTGGTGGCGCTGGACACCGGCAGCGACCTTTTCTGGCTGCCCTGTGAATGCAAGCTGTGTGTGAAGACCGGCAACACCACGACGGACCAGGCGTACAGCCCGAGCCAGTCGTCGACGAGCAAGACGGTGCCGTGCGGCCACCCGCTCTGCGAGCGTCCGGACGCCTGCGCCGCCGGGGGCACGGGCAACAGCAGCAGCTGCCCCTACGAGGTGAAGTACGTCTCCGCCAACACCGGCTCGTCCGGGGTGCTCGTGGAGGACGTGCTGCACCTCGTTGACGGCGGCGGCGGCAAGGCGGTGCAGGCGCCGATCGTGTTCGGGTGCGGCCAGGTGCAGACGGGAGCGTTCCTGCACGGCGCTGCCGCCGGCGGCCTGATGGGGCTCGGCATGGACAAGGTCTCCGTGCCCAGCGCGCTGGCCAGCAGCGGCCTCGTCGCGTCCGACAGCTTCTCCATGTGCTTCAGCCGCGACGGCGTCGGCCGGATCAACTTCGGCGACGCCGGCAGCCCGGACCAGGCGGAGACGCCGTTCATCGCCGGGAGCTTACAGTAGGGCCTCTATGACTAGCTAGCCGAGACAGACGGGGGCCGGCCGCCTACATGCATGTCACTGATCTGATCGATGTCGTCGTCGACGACCACGTTGTGGTTTTCTTTGCAGGCCAAGTTATTACAACATCAGTGTCGGAGCGATCACCGTGGACAGCAAGGCTATGGCGGTGGAGTTCACCGCCGTTGTGGACTCCGGCACGTCGTTTACCTACCTCAACGACCCGGCTTACACGTTTCTCACGACCAATGTAAGCCTCTCTCTCTCTCATCACTGTTTATTATTCTTAGTTTCGACATTGCAGGGTGTTTGATTTGAGACTTCGTGGTAGTCCATCATCTTGTAACTAATTAATAATTAATAATCTGCAAGGGTGTTATTATTTCTTTGTATACGATGTATGGAATGAAGAAATAAGTTGGTCTATTTATCACCATTTCATCCCTCGCATACCAATGATTGCATTGTCATAAGTTTGAGGAAATAGAGTTACACTATGAACTCATGATGTGCATGCGCCATGTCACCACCTCACGTAGGATGGGTCCTTGCCTCTTGCTTCCATGGTTCTTCAAGCTAAACTCCTATCACTTTTTATCATTTTTTAGTATCAACATCACATGGTGTCATCCCTCACAAACTAATAACGGAAATGCTAATAAACGAGCGCGCACACAGCGGAGCTTTGGCATGCACACCATCGCGGACGTCCGATTCGAGGTGGAAAACGGTCGACCGTCCGATTCGCGCCCACAACTAACGCCCGTCGCCGCCGCCGCCACCGGTGAAGAAGGTACCGACCACGCTCGCCGCCACCGCCGGAGAAGGCACTGCCCACGCCCGATTCGCTGGCCCCGGCGTCCGATTCGCTCGCCGGCGCCCGCGCCCTTCCTCTCTCTTCCCCAGCTCCGGTGGTAGCTAGGGTTCCAGTGAGGAGGAGGTTGCCAGAGAGGGAGAAGAAGCCAACTCCGACGGGTATAGAATGGTCGGCCGGGGGAAGGCAGGCAGGCCAGGCAGTGGGGATGGTCGACGGGCGGTTTAGAGGAGATGGCGGCAGTAGTAGCGGCCGGGCTAGGTCGAGGCAAGGGCGCCATGGCCGTACTTCGGCGGAGCTCGTCGGAGTTCGCCATGGCCGCATGCGGGGTGGGGCGAGAGGGAGGGGGAGGGGAAGAAGGAGGTCGCCGACCGCAACTGCGGAGCTCCGGCGAGACACTACCACCGGCGGCGGGAAGCGGGTACCGTGGCGGTGGGAGGTAGTGTAGGCGGGGGCACTCACCGAAGCCATGGGCAGCGTCATCGGATCCGGTGCCGGAAGGGGTGAGGAAGCAGCGGGGGAGGCGCTGGAGGCGGGGAAGACGCGGCCATGCGGGGGGAGGAAGCGGGGGTGGGGAGGAAGAGGATAAGGGATGTGCGGCGCGGGAGGAGGCAGGTGTGCGGGCGCTTTGGACTCAGCGTGCGCGTGCGGGCGATAGTGCAGTCCAACTAATAATTAGCAGTCCAACTAATATTTATATTGCCATAAGCTTGAGGTAGAGTTATTACTCTACCAAATTTCATGTGATAAGTCATGGTGCACCAAGCTACTATTTTTTAACATTGTTTTGTATTCTCCGACCACAAAAGGATACAATTTTCATTTTTTTAAGTCAATCCCTCCATTCATAAAAGGATAAAATTATTATTTTTTTATTAGTGAAACGGTTAAATGTTTGACCAAAATTATATAAGGGGCCATTTGGATCCCTTTATTTTGAAGGAATTAAAATCTACACAATCGATTAGGCTATTTGGCTTGGAATTTGACATTCCAAAACTTTCCCGAACTCACAAATAAGCCTATCTCAAACTCATTGGGTGGGAGATGGAAATTGATTCTATAGATCATTATGCTATAATTCTATTCTCTAACTTATAACATACTCCTCAACTCACTTTCCTACAATAGAAATACAACATATAAGTATGTCCCTTGAATGCCTAACAATAAATTTACAAATATATTCCACGTACAACTATATTAGCTTAATTAATCTATGCCTAAATTGTAATTATTGCAATGAATTCAATTCTAAGGATCCAAATGGCCTCTAAGAAAATACTAACATTTATGATACATAATAAGTGTTATTAAATTAATTATGAAATATCTTTTTATCGTAAATCTAGTTGGAGACATAAATGTTAACTGTATTTACTATAAACTTGGTTAAATTTGAACTTGTTTGAATTGCACAAATCTTATAGCTACGTCCTTTTATATACCGAGGGAGTATACATGTTTTTGTTTGTTTAACTAGTAGTTATATTTTTCTGTTATTTTAGTTCAATTCGAGGGTGTCCGAGGCCAGCGACACTTATGGCAGCGGCTATGAAAAGTTCGAGTTTTGCTACAGATTGAGGTAAATAGAATCACTTGCTTTGAAGTAAAGAGTAAAACAGGTTACTACAGTTGCAACTGCAACAACCAACAGCAGCAGAAGATTGAGTAGCTCTTACTTGCACTACTAACCATTGATCGAAACGCACCATGCAGCCCAGGCCAAACAAGTATAAGGCGGCTGCCGGCGATGAGCCTGACGACCAACGGAGGCGCCGTGTTCCCCGTGACATGGCCCATCATCCCCGTCCTTGCCAGCACCAACGGCGGGCCGTACCACCCCATTGGTTACTGCTTGGGGATCATCAAGAACAGCATCTTCAGCACCGAGGATGCCACTATTGGCCGTACGTTATTCTCTCTCTCAAGCTATATCTTATCTCATTGCAAAATACATATACAGTTAGTTGTTTTGTTTCACGTACTCCTGCTTTCGTTTCTCATTGCAAAATCTACAGGAATTTGTATCCACCAATACCACCATTAATTTTCTGAATCATTTGGCTCACGCATGCAGAGAACTTCATGACCGGCCTCAAGGTCGTCTTTGACCGTAAGAGATCTGTCCTAGGATGGGAGAAGTTCGACTGTGAGTGTTCATATATACTTGATGATGAATCATATAAATGTGGGGAAAGAAACGTCAAAAAATAGCTTATTGGTAGCACCACATGACCACAAACTGTATTGCTGTTGTAGGCTACAAGGATGCTAAGATGCAAGACGGCGGGAGCCCGGACACTTCTGTTGGGAGCCCGGACACTTCTGTTGGGAGCCCTGCCGGTGACTCTGCTCCGGAGAGCCCCGACGGCGACTATGTTCCCTTCGTGCCACTGCCATGGGAGAGCAACGCAACCGATGGACCGTACTACCCCGGCAGGGTGCCCCTGACGTGGCCAGCGAGGTCAGATTCAGGCAGCAGCAGCAGCCGGGCATCGTTTGGAGGCCTCCTCTCCTTGATACTGCTTCATGTGCTGATTGTTATATCTGTGGCTTGGTGACAATATGACCCGCAATATATGCATGTGTATTGTCAATCTAATCATGAAACATGATGCCTTTCATGTCAATTATGTAAACCATCTAATCCATATTATATATAATTTCAAAGTGTGTTTCACTGGTACAGAAACGATTTTAAGCAACGTGGCCAGTTTTCGGCAGAGGTGGTAGCCACCTCTGTAGTGATCGGCGAACCAAGCCGTCTTTGAAGATGCATTTGTAGAGACAGTTGTATATAGAGCCACCTCTATAAATGCCCCGTGTATAATTAGTAGCCCCTTAGGAAATTTAATGTAACCCAAAGTGGAAGGAGCTTTAGGCTATCTCCTAACAATTGCAAATCTAAAGGGGAAGGTTTTGATTTTGATTCCTTTGGTAGGAGGAGGCTTTAGAAGGTAAGTAAATGCTATTTCAAGTCTCTTTTTAAAGTTTTAATGGTAGATTAGTGTTTAATTAGGGTTTTAATTTTGTTTCTTTCTTCTATGGTGGTTGAGGCATTTATGGGTGTATTTATATCAAATCTTTGAAGATTTTAGGGTAAATTTAGTAGCGATCAATATTCTACCCCTTATTTAGTAACCATGTCTTCATTTTAGTGGTCTATTTATTAATTTTTAGAGAGAGATTGGTTTGCATCTAGATCTAAATCTAGAACTAGTGTTTGGGATTTGTTTTTTAATTGTTAACATTCATATTAGTATTTATAGTAAAAATGTTTGGATCTATCACGGTTAGTTGTGTTGGGATAAGCGTTCCGAATAGGGTTGAGAGTAGAAGGCTTCTTGGTGAAGGCTAGCTGGAGAAGGCTCCTCGGTGAAGGCCTGCAGGAGAAGGTCCCCTAACGAAGGCCGGCGGGAGAAGGTCTCCTGGAGAAGGCCGACCGGTGAAGGCCCGCGATGAAGGCCCGACCGAAGAAGGTCTGCCGATGAAGGCCCGGCCGGAGAAGGTCTCCCGATGAAGGCCCGGGCGAAGGCCCAAAATGAAGGTCTAGGGCGAAGGCCTGATGATTGTTTTGTATAAGGGCTTTGCGGAGAAGGCTCCATGACGGCGGCTCCACGGAGAAGGCTCTATGACAGAGGCTCCACGGAGAAGGCTCCGCAACGATGGTTTAGTGCGGAGGCTCTACGGAGAAGGCTCCGCAATGATGGTTTAGTGCGGAGGCTCTACGGAGAAGGCTTTGCGACGAAGGCTCTAACACGCAAGAGAGGAGAGTGAGGCCGCGACTAGGGTTTGCGAAAAAATGAGTGGGAGAGGAGAGAGAGCATCTTGCCCTCATGTTCTTGGCATTATATAGGCAAGCGGAAATTTACAAGCGACCCCTTGGTGGGGGTGGGTTTTACATTCCACTCCAATGACGCTAGTTGGGCCTCTTCTAGGGGACTTAGCCCATATAAATATGGCATATCCCAACAAGTTGCTCAACAATGGGGTAAAATATTAATTGGTGCTAATTATTTCTTTAAAATTGTTTATTTCAATTAAGAAAACTAAAAAAATACTTGTTTGGTGGTACATTAGTTGGTTAATTAGGTTTTTTGTTATTCTCTCATGCATGAAGAATATGTTGTACGTACATGTCTATTTTACGACAATAATATGATTAAAAAAGTTGAACAATAATTATCTATAATTTTAAATAAGAACGAACCTTCTAGAATTATATTGTTATATACTAATTATATTCTTCTGGATTATTAATGATTCTTATATCTAACTTAGTCTTTTTTTTTTTGCTTTGTTAATCGTTGTAGGAAAAGATGGAGTACATGAACTCATGGATGTATGGTTGATTAAGGGGGAAGCCAGATTTTCGGCAGGAAGTCAATAGATTTCTTGAAGCTTTAGAGAAGCACTTAACGGCAACAAAGAATATAATCGAAATTCTTTGTCCATGTAGTGATTGCAAGAACCATCTTGTGTGCAATGATGTGACTGCCATTAGATCACACTTGATTATGCGATGTTTTGTGAAGGACTACAAAGTTTGGATCCGTCACGGTGAAACACCCATTAACGCTGAGCCAGGAGAAGAAAATATGGAAGACATCCACACTTACATTGACGCATTTATAGATGAGCTCGAGAATCTCAACATCTATCGGCTCAATCCTTTGGAGGTGATCATAGAGTATAGTTTGCTACGTGTGTTTATAGGGATGAGTGTACGCGCGTGTTATGAATGTCTATGTTATACTGTGCAATTATCAAAATAGGCATCCACGTACATGAAGAAAAGGCACATAGTATGTACTGCTTACATGAAAATAAACAAACTTTGTAATTTACAAAACACAATAGCACCGATCTAACATATATTGATGCGGTGATGACCCGAGAGGCAATGATACTACGTTACTTGAGGCTAGAGCCCGCTTGTCTCATCAATTGCAGGGTCATTGTCGTAGAAAGTATATTAAGAAGCTACGAAATAAGTTATTCTGTAGCCACCTCCATTTACGATAATTTTATATACTAATTTATGATAATGTCAATACGTATTTGCGATAGTTGGGTTACTATAACACATGGGGATATTTACCATAATAACATTATAGTAAACCATTTGGTAAGGAGTTACTATAATCTCGTAAATTAACACAGTAATTATCGTAATTCAAAGTGGCTATAGAATAAGTTATTTTGTAGCCAGCTATAGGGTAGTAATCTTGTAAATTAACATAGTAATTATCGTAACTTGCTACAGAATAACTTATTTTATAGCTGGCTACTGAATATACTCTTCATATATATATTGGCATGGATCAAAACATGTAACACGTGTCTGCTTGTTTGCCTAGGTTGAATAACCCTGCCAAATCACAATCACTCCTCATCCTAGGGAATTATTGACAACTTCAGAAGAATGTAACTTCGCTTCGAGATGATGAGAACATATGACATATGATATATTTTTTAGCCAAAGATGGAACCCTGTTTGCTTTGCTAAAAAGCTATGACTAAAAGTACTATTTATCAATTTGTTGTGAAAAAAAAATAATATTTATTCATTGAAATAGTATGGCTCGTAGGACAAACGAAGGGGGCAAAAAAAAAAAAAAAAACTGAACTGTACCTGCTATCGCCTAAAAAATGTCCTATCCATTGAAAGCATTCCAAAGGATCGCGTGATGCCGCACCTGGGTATGTTCACACACACACACATATATATATATATATATATATGGCTTCCGCGCCCTCAAGTAGTCCACCAGGCACCTGTTCATCACCGTGAGCGCGCGGCAGGCCACGTAGACCACGGCTTAGCAGCGCGTCCCCGACCATGGCCAGCGCTGAACCCGCCGTCGACTCCCGTCGCCGGATCGGAGCCGCCGTGCCAGCTCGCCCAGATCCGCACCGCTAGGTCGACGTGGAATCCGCCAGAGCCACGCCTGCCCGTCCTCGCGCGCCGGTTGCCGAAGCCGCCGTGCCAGCTTGTCAGCGTCCTGGTCGCCGACACCGCCGTGGCCGCACCTGCTGCTCGCACGGAAGTGCGTCGTTGGGTCGCAGAAGCCGCCAGAGCCGCGCCCGCTCGGGCTCGACTCTCGACTCTCACGCGGCGGCTGCCGATGCCGCTGCGCCACCTTGGCCCCGCGTACCGGTCGTCGACGTCGCCGCCGCAGCGTGCCTGCTCAGCCCTGCCCGCCGCTGGCCCCAGACCCACGTGGCCGTCGCCCACGTCGCCACCGCAAGGCCACCCCGACCATGCACCATGTCGCCAAAGTAGCCCCGGGGCGACGACAGGGCCAGGCGTGCATGTATCTCGAATCGTGGACCACGCAGGATAGCTGCAGTGTCTAGGCGACGTAGCCTCGTGGGGGGAGCTTCTGCACTTTTAGGGTCTGTTTAGATTTAAAAAATTTTGCGTAGTACTCGTCACATCGAATCTTGCGGCACATGCATGAAGTACTAAATGTAGATGAAAAAAAAACTAATTACACAGTTAGTCGAAAAATTGCGAGACGAAACTTTTGAACCTAATTAGTCTATAATTAGACACTAATTACCAAATACAAACGAAATGCTGTAGTGAGCCAAAATCCAAAAAATTTTAGATCTAAACGGGGCCTTAAGAGCAAGTATGATAATGCCTAATCTATGTTAAAAAAAAATAATTCCTAGTCAGCTTGCTGAGAACATCTCCACGTCACATAGATCTGATGTGGCAGAAAGAGAAAAGGAAAGCGAGTGCTGGGTGGGTGGTTAACTCTTCGTCGGGCTGTAACACAGGAAACGAGGGGGAAAAGCCCGCATGCAGCCTGAAGCAGGCGACAGAACCAGCACTTCGTCCTCGCCCTTGATCCCGTGCGCCGGCATGGTATGTACTCCTTATGTGTTCTTGCCTACACATCGTATGGGATGTTTGGACTTTCTTTTTTTTAGACAAATGTTTGGACTTTCTTTTTTTTAGACAAATGTTTGGACTTTCTTTAGAACAGCTATGTATGGATTTCTTCATCCCTAATTTTCGAAACTATTAATAGAAACAGATATGTTACCAAAGAAGCTTCAGAAGATCCTATAGGAAAAAAAACTTTATTATCTATCGAGACTGAGTTACTGACTATTGTTTTTTATCCATTTTTTCATCTCTACATATTTAACAATTGTGCATCGATCACATAATATCTTACATGTATTTTATTTTAGGGTTGCTACGATGAAGTGATTCATGTTTGTTTGTTTGTTTGCTAAAATAGCCCTAGAGTTGTAGCTTACAATGGATCCTAATTAATGATGAGCCTGTTCGATTGGCTGGTTCGTTTCGTTGCTGGTTCATGAAGAAGTACTGCTGGCCGGTTTGTGTGAGAGAAAAATAATGTTTCAGCTGGAAATTTACGATCGTTTACGACAAGCCACAGCCAAACGAACAGGCTGGATATTGCACATATAATCATTAAATACTAAAATATTCTATACAGCTAACCTACCCGCCGCCTTACTATATATGTTTTTGCTAATGCTGACCGTAAGTGATATGGCATGGCCTCACAGCCGCACGGGCTAAATTATTAGCCTTGCTCTAAGGTAACAGAATGGCTTTGTGGCTACTGGATGCCTCGTCATGTCGTATATGTATTTATTGGCACGGGAGATCATGGGTCATGGCACTTTTTTTTTATTATCAACGGGATATCATGGTCATGCAGCAACTTGGGAACAGGCGGATGGACGCTGGCAAAAGCATCGCCTGAACGAGAACAGGCGGAGGTGCATTTGTGGGTGGGCGGCTTGAGACAGAGAAGTGGGCTTATGGATGACGTGGCTTTACCAAATTAGAGAAAAATCTATTAATGGGGTTTTCCTATTTAGGTATAGGATTCAAAGCATGCACGACATTGAAGCAAATAATTGATCAAAACTCATAAAAATCTAAGATACCCCAATTAGCATGTTTCCCTCCCTTTTGGGACAGATTTTAAGGCCATGTTTAGTTCGTCCCCCTAAAGTTTACTCCATATCCATAGAATGTTTGGACACATGCATAAAGTATTAAACATAGACTAAAAATAACTAATTGCACAGTTTACGACTAATTTGCGAGACAATTTTTTTAAGCCCAATTAGTCCATGATTTGACAATGTGATGCTACAGTACAGACATGTGCTAATGACGGATTAATTAGGTTTAATAAATTCGTCTCGCGGATTACTGACGAATTCTATAATTTGTTTTTTTAGTATCCGAACACATCATACGACACCCTTTTATGACATCTGATGTGACACTCCAAAACTTTACGCCATAGATTTAAACAAAGACCTAAGATGAGCATACTAAAAATAAATTTGGTTCGGTCACATGTTACATCGACATAAATCTAGAGCATAGTGGACCTGCCAAGCTTACCTTCTTGGGTGGCCTTTGTGGCTGTGTCCCAACGCCTCATCATTGCTCTATGTTCGAAATCATTAGGTCTCTGTCACCACTGGCCATCGTTTTATGATATAGAAGCACCATGCAAAAACACTAAATTTGTAGTGGAATTGCATATTACAAAAACAAAAGTTATTTAACTGCAATTATTTGAAGGAAAAAAAAAGAATATAGCAAAGTCAAATACAATGGATAAGGTACATTTTCCTTTCTTCCCAATTCAACTCAGCATATGTTTTCCTCTGTCATGATCAATGACAATGCAATTATACAGAATAGAAAACAGAAGGGATCAAGCAACAGCATCACTTGGATAACATTCATATTTGATTAAGAAATCACACCTCTGTGCGCTAGATAGAATATGACAACGTCACACGAAACATGCACTGAGATAAAAGAAATCGAGTATTCACATTTGACTTGCACTTGCTAGCAAGCTGCCTCACTGCTAAGTACTATATTTTCCCATCTTCCTAATCTAATTTTTTATCTGCTGGCTTCATTCTTTCAACTTCTAATTTAGTCTCTACATTGTTAATCAGCATGTAGCTGATTTGTGTGACTGAATGAATAAGCACTTAACTATGTTAGATAGAGAGTAGAGACTGGCATACACTATACTAAAGATGGCAGCTGGGCGGGTCTGGATCCGAAACCCGTGGGTTTTAGACCCGACGGGGGCGGGGGCGGATCTAGTTTTCGCCCCGCGGGTCTGTGGGTTCGGAGATCCGATTCGGGGCGGGTCGTGGTCGGGTCAAGGATTTTTCCCGCGGGTTCTCCGTGGAGACCCAAAATGTTAAAGGCCCGTGTAGAAGCCCAGCCCACAAGTGAATAACCCTAGGTATATAACCAGTAGCAGCCACTCTATCTCGCTTCTATCCATCCATTCCCATTCCTCAGTCCTCACAGCCGTCGCCCTGAGTCGAGCATGGCGCGTAGTGTCAGCGCTCGGCCTCTCGCTCGTCCCCGCGCAGGAGCCCCGCCGCTCGCCGACCTCGTGCAAGAGCCGCCACCCTCCCGACCTCGCGTTTGCACATGGGAACACTACCGCACTCAGGCAACTAGCAGCCTAGGGCCCTGCTCGCCTATGGGTTACTCCGATGGACTAACAGCGGCGGTGCTCCTCGGTCTCACACCTCCTAATGACTTGCTATTGTATTTTTGTGGCCGCATATTATATTGTATTCGGATTGTGGAGTCTAGTTTGCTGGGACGGATGAATGGATCTTGTATTTGCAACTTAGACTGTGAAGACAGCACTCTCGGGTTATGCTCATGTGCTGATGCAACTCGGGTCTCGGGGCCCGTCGGGTTCAAGGTCGGGTGCAATATTTCACCCAAATCAGGGTTCGGGGTCGGGGCGGGTTTTTCTATCGGGTTTCAGGTGCGGGTCCACGGAAGCTCCACCTGGCCCCAACCCGCACATTTGCTTACATTAATTGGTACATGTTAGAACTCGATGAAACAATAACTGAAATCAATCACTATCGGAATCCTCAAATTTACCGAGTGTTTTTATATTTGTCGAATGTATTCCCTCGGACACTCGGCGAATAAGTGATTTGCCGAGTGCTGCGCTAAAAACACTCGAAAAAAACACTCGGTAAAATAGGGGGTTTGCCGAGTGTAAAAAAACACTCGACAAAGAGCGGGTTTGCCGAGTGTCAAAAAAAACACTCGACAAAGAAATAAAATATTTTTTCTGAAAAAGAAGGAGAAGAAAAAAAAATAAAAAAAACCTTTGCCGAGTGCAAGATCTACAACACTCGGCAAAGAAATATAAAATCTTTTTTCTGAAAAAAAGGAGAAGAAAAAAAATAAAAAAAAACCGTTTGCCGAGTGCTAGATCTACAACACTCGGCAAAAAAAATTCTTGGAAATAAAAGTCGCACTGCCTCACACATCGCCCCCTCCGTCACCCCGCACGACGCGCGCCCCTCCCTCCCTCCCCTCCCAGCTCCCATCTCCCTCCCCCTCCTCCTCCGGCGCCCTCCCCTCCTCCCTCTTTGGCGCGCCCCCCTCCTCCTCCTGGATCCGGTGCGGCCCCGCCCTCCTCCCTCTCCGGCCCGGATCCGGCGCGGCCCCACCCTCCTCCCTCTCCGGCGCACCTCCTCCTCCTTCCGGATCCGGCGTGGCCCCGCCCTCCTTCCTGTCCGGCCCGGATCCAGCGCGGCCCCGCCCTCCTCCCTCTCCGGCGCGCCCCCTCCTCCTCCCTCTCCGGCACGTCCCCCTCCTCCTCCCTCTCCCAGATCCGGCGCCCCCCTCCTTTCCTCCCTCTCCCGGATCCGACGCGCCCCCCTCCTCCTTCCTCTCCCGGATCCGGGGCGCCCCCCTCCTCCTCCCTCTCCAGCGCGGTCCCGCCCAACCCTCCTCCCTCTCCCGGCCCTCCCTCTCTCGGATCCGGCGGCGCCGCCCCCCTCCCGGCCCTCCCTCTCCAGATCCGGCGGCGACGGGCGTGGTGGTGGTGGCGAGCGTGGCTGTTACGGCGGCCTGGGCGTGGTGGCGCGGCGTGGTGGTGGTGCGGCGTGGTGGGGCCCTCCCTTCTTCCCCGGCGTGGTGACGGTGGCATGGATGGTGGTGGTGCGGTGTGGTGGGGCCCTCCCTTCTTCCCCGGCGTGGATGGTGGTGGTGCGGCATGGTGGGGCCCTCCCTTCTTCCCTGACGTGGTGGCGGCGGCGTGGATGGCGGCGACGGTGCTGGTGGTGCGGGCGTGGTGTCAACGTGTCTTTTTTATTTTTATTTTTGAAAAAAAAGTTTGCCGAGTGTTTTTTAAACACTCGGCAACGTCTTTGCCTAGTGCCCGATAAAAAACACTCAGCAAACTAGTGTTTGCCGATACAGGGTTTGCCGAGTGTAACACTCGACAAACTCTTTGCCGAGTGTTTTTTGGGTTTGGCCGAGCAAACCTCCTGTATCCGGTAGCGAATGCTACAAATATCTACGACGCAACCGGTTAGAGCGAGCAGCAATCAATCAAACCTGTAGAAGGGGGACACGTGGAAGCCACTCTCGCGGTCGTAGGGCAGCATATGCCTGTCCTTGTTAGCGACGATGAAGCCGCTGCAAGTGCCGGCGAAGTCTAGCTCCATCTCGTGGGCGAAAAGCATGTGGAACGGTGGAAGTAATACGTCGATAGGCCTTCATTCCACCATGGCCTCGTGCACGCGGCCGCCACCATGCCCCTGCGGCGCGGCATCCGTCACCCGCACACCATGGATGTGTCGTCGTGCGCGGTAGCATGTTGGAACTTGTTTCGCTGAGGATGGCGAACGCGCACATCTGGAGAAGCCCGCCGGCTGGCCACACTTGCCCTTTGGATCGGACGACTCCGCCTTTGGCGGCAGGTCACGGACCATGCACCGACACCCCACGGTCGCGGACGACGTGGCAGCAAGCTGGAAACCGGCACAACCAGTAGAAGGACGTCTCGACGTAGATCCCCGAGGAGGCGATGCCGAGGCCGTGCGCCGCCGCGCACGTCAGTTCTAGTACGTGATCAACACAAGGAAAAGGAAGTAATAAGGCAAATCAGCCCCCTTCTCCTTGCATGCGTGCATGTCCTCCATGCATGGCTGCATCCACGGTGATTGTGCGTTTCCTTTCCTTGATTCCTTGACTCGACGCACGACAAATACAAAGGAAAGGCATGATCTGCGTGAAGAATTAGAGCATGTCAAGAGTTCTCTAAATCCCTTCCTAATCTTTAGTTTTTAGCAATATGAGAAAAAATATCTCTCCAATAACTCCTAGTCGATCCTCTTAATCTTTTAGAACTTGGTAAAAGTCACATTTTTCCACGTAAAGTTTGCTTCCGAGTCGCGTGTATATTCCTCCTCACGCGAGTTTGTCCGGCAATCTAAAAGGGAAAGGGCATGAAAAGAATAAAGAGTAGGAAAGAGTTTCTGATGCAAATGTATAAGAGAGAAAAAATATATAAAAGTGGTTAGAATAATTTAGAAATAGTATAGGATTACTGATGTAAAACTGTTTTCTATATTTTAGGAGTGGATTATTAGAAACTCTTGAATATGGTCTTACTCTATGTTTTTTTTGGAAGAAAATATTAAGTACTCCTAGATACGCTCTTAAAAACTGGGAGATGGCGGAGGGCCCGAGAATGATCAGCGCCAGGCTACCGCAGCGGTGTCGATCGAGCCGGCGAGGAGGACGATGGTTGCGGCGAACACGGCGAGGATGGATGGATAATAGCAGTCGTAGAGATCAGTTATGCTCCTTCCCCCAAAATCATGCTGCACCTACAGAACAAGCACTACTAAAGCCCTGTGCATCAGTCCACCCTCAACTGCTCATCTCAAGGTCATGATGTGAAGCATCTGGTGTATAGTTGAGTTCTCCTGAAAGTATATAAAAGAAAATTAGCAAATCAATAGGAAAAAAACACATTAGAAACTAAATAACAGATTAATACCCGAACTGGATGTTACGATCAGTAAGAAAAATCCCCAACGCAGCCTTTATTCCTTCTGTAGTAATGGCAACAGTGTAGCCAGGTGCACATTCAGTAAGCATTCCTGATACTCCTTTTCTACTTAAGAGCAAGCATAATGGCAGGCTATAAGCTGGCTGAATGCTGAGGTAGAGGAGGGAGAAGAAAAGTAGGTTGTAAGCTTATAGCCGGCTTAGACAGAAGAATCGAGAAACTTTGTAAGAGAGATAAGTGGAATATGTATTAATAGCGAAGAGCTAACTATTATATGGGTGGGATGAGAGAAGGCTACAAAGATCCTTAGAACCAGCCTGCCGGCTATATTATTAGCCTTGCTCTAATGTAGGACCCTTGACATACCAGTCCTCATCATAACATCAACTCTCGGCCTAAATCCTTTCAATTTTAAGAAGAAATTAAAACGTGTTACAACAGATTGAACAGAATACATGTTACACAACATGTGAATTTGCATTGTAATGAATAAAAATATACAGATTAAACCACAAGGGTGACTAAAAATTACTTGACAAGACCCGGACAAGATTCATGAAACTTTGGGATTGCCCAATCATCTTGCTCTTCCCACACACTGTGTGGATGGTAGTTTCCAATTGTTACTGTGTTCTGACCAATCAACATCTTAAGTTCTAAGAACCGGAGGGGGGACAAAGCTGATAGCCCATCAACTGTAATCAAAGTCAAAGCCCCCAGAATCTTAAGAGCCTCAAGCATTAACAATCGCCTCTCCCAAATTCCACAAAAATTTGTATCCCAAAACCCTACATGATCAAGGGAGCGTGTGCAGAGTAGTATGTGAGCACTACCAGACAGCCAAACTGAGTAGGTCATCGCTGTGAATTGTGATGGCACATGCATAACCGAAACTAGCAAATTGCATAGCCCAAAATCCTGGTCGAGCATCCCATGCCGTGCCCGGAACATTGACCAGCAAATCACAACGATAGAACCAGAATCCAAACAGCACTCCTCAATTGATCAAATTTTGGTCAGATCTAATCCATTATTTAGTCCTAATCCATCACAATTTGAATTCATAAGAAGATAAAACTCAATTCGATTGTTTATTTATATCATTTATAATCACATTCTAAAAGTCATCGCGGAATTGATGAAATTCATCATTTTCCCACAAATAAGCTGACAGTCAATATATGGTGTGAACTACACATTCTATGTCATTCAAATGCAAACTTATGCTTCTTAACTTGTTGACAAATTGGCTCCCTAGTCACTGGCTTCTTTAGAAGTGGCACTAAATCTTTGTGATACGACTTACTTTGGACCCTATACCCACCAACACAAATATGGGAGATGATTCTCTACATAAAGGGCTGGCTACCCTACCACTCCCTACTTATCTCATGCCATATCCTATGGCATGACACGCTAACTCTGCACGGTGGTTACCAATACCATTCTTCCAATGACTTCTCTTAAATTCGCTTTGTGTGGTGGAAGCAACCCCAATATTTAGTGTCACATAACCGTTGGATTGGTGCTAAGTGGCAACTATCCAAACACTCCAGAAAAATATAATAATTCTAAAATATTCTACACTTCAACATATTTCATGGTGAGCTAAATATCTACTTTATTCTTTTTTCCCAAACTTGCCATGATTTTATCCTTATGCATGACAAGATCTAGACTTGTACGTAGCCTCCAAAGTCTTTTAGAACTTTTTAGTCTCTTCTATTATTGGCATGAAGTTATTAGCTCTAAAATCGTTTATAGTAAATATTTTCTCTCCTGTAATCTCAAGTTCTTCAAGAAGCTTTCAAGTATGCATTTCTATTTTTCATCAATAACTAAATTGGGAAAATTAATAATAAACATATCTTTGAATCAAATTTACCTTGCGAACTTCATCTATATCTCAAATGTACATCAAATACATAATCTAGACAACCATGTAAGTGTAGGATCGAGGTGGCTGACTAGATTGGGGTGGTGAATAGTTATTTGTAAAACTTAATTGCAAATCCTAGCCGAAACAAATGCAGAATTAAACTAATGGTCGGATAACAACTTCACCCCTTTCATAACCACATTAGCACTCTATGCACAAGATAAGTGATGCAGCCTCTTGGGTGATTAGAAAGGGCTCCTACACAAGTCTAGTTTGCAAGGTCAATCTGAAAAGCATGTAGGCCCCTAGTGGGTTTCGATGATTAATGATGACATAATATTATTGTAACTAACGTGTGTTTTGCAGAAGCAATTTGAGTTAGGTCACGATAATAGTGATTGATTGGGCAATCAATGGTTTTCATGCCCCTATTGATGGAAATCGTTTTGGTTTTCAAATGATGGACGACAAGGTTAAGGATAGACTAGTTCTAAGTGTCGTTTGGCGTTGAGAGACATTTAGAGTAGTTTAGGACTTTGTTTTTCCTTTGGTCGTACAAAAAAGGGGGTATGAACTAGTAGCTTGACCTAGGTGAGTCTAATGTGTTAGGTGCGGTGCGGTATTTGCTATAGGAGCACATAAAAAGCTTATGCAACGCAATGATCCTGTCAAGTGCAAGTTTTGACGTGTAAGGTCCCCTACCCTCATCCCTTGGCCCTTGCTCTGGTGTGCACCAAACTCCGAAATACAAGATATATATTTTGGAGTTTGGTGCTAGGATACGCTCCACTGTTTCTGCAAGCTTTGAACCTTTATCTTTTGATTAATGCAAATTTCTACTGTTGCATATCAGGTTGGATGGCATCAAGGGCTTCATAAGCTCACTCAAAAATCCCATCTACTACAACAAGGAATAACATGTTGTCATTTTGTATTTTGAGAAGTTAAGCAGTTTCAGAGTTCGAAAGTGTAGCCGGCAACTGTGGCTGCAATTCTCACAACTCATGGGCCAGGTCAAATTACATATAGTGCCAGGATTTTGTATTTGAATATTTCATATTTTCATATATGTCTATCAGGATAATCCATCGACCTAATTCTATATAGTTTGAGAATTTTGTTTAGTGTATGTAATGCTTAGAGCACCCATAGTAGACAATCTAAATTTGTGGAAGATTGGATCTTTCACGTGCATGTGGCTTCGATCGCGGTCTCTCGCACTAAAGTTTAGTCTAAAGTCTCAGTGTACAGCTACATTTTACATATCTTGACATGTCTCAATGTTGCTAAGATTAGATAGATTGTAGTGTGGGGTGGTCTCAAAACACCCATACATTTTTCATGTCCTTTTATTGTGTGTCCTTTTATTGTGTGTATTTTTATTATCTCCATAGCAACACACAAGCATCAGTGAATGAAGCGTTTTTTTTTAAAGCTTCAACGGGGGGATTAATCCCCACCTGATTTTATTGAATGTAGCTCATCTTACATGATTACAAGAGATTTGTACAGGAGGTTTTCACTAGAGTAGAAAACATAAATTACATTGGATTCGAGTTCACTGAAAGGTCAAGAACTTTGGTCCACTCTTCTATGACTCTTTTACTTTTCTTTGGCATCCTAGCTCTCCAGAGATTTGCTTCCGCTTTGCACAGCAGAATCAGCTGCCTGATAGTGATTTGCTCTTCTCTGAAGACAAAGGCATTCCATCTTTTCCATAACTGCCAGTAGCAGTGTTACAAACGCACTGTACTGGTCATTAGGAATGCCTCTGATCTTCTGAATGTTGTGCCAGTTGTTACATTGGAGGTTACTGCTTGACTATAGTCCGATTTGTGACCAGAACTGAACAGCTATGGGGCATTGGAAGATTAAGTGATCAGGTGTCTCTTGATCCGCACCACAGACAAGGCAGTTTGGAGAGTCAACAATCTTTTTACAGAATAGGTTGGATCGGCATTGGATTCTACCTTTGAGGAGGAGCCAGAAGCACATCTGTACCCGTGGTGGCGCAGCGTTCTTCCAGATGAAGGATGATGTGGGATCATTTTCCTGCCCTTGTGCCTTGAGCAATCTGTAGATAGCCAAAGTGTCCAGTTTATCCTTGGTGCGGCTGAAAGCCAATAGCCTCGTGTCCGGCTGTTCTGATAACAGCGATTGCTGAAGTATAACGTTTAGCTGCTGGAGTTCGAGTTGGGCCTGGGTTGACAGGCGGTTCACAAAGCATCCCTGAAGGTTGGACGTGATCGCTTGCTGTACAGTGCACGCCTTTCTGATGCAATGGGAGAAGAGCCGTGGAAAGCGATCTTCGAGTGCTTCATCTCCGGTCCAGACATCAGTCCAGAAGAACTTGGTGGTGCAGACGGTTGGCCAGGCGACGAGGCATTTTCCGGCTGAGAAATCCTTGTTGCCAGCCCAAAGGAATGAGCGCCGACGTTTGTCCACCTGAGTTATTACCTCTTGGGGGATCTGTGTTGCCGACATAATGTATACCAGCTGGACATCCAACACAGAGTTGATCAAAAGTACCCGTCCCATGTTGTTGAGCAATGAAGCGTTTTCGGTTGAGATAATTCATAATAGTATCATCTAAATATTACACGGGTGAGGATCATCCCTACTAGGACGTCGTGCGGATTGTGCTGCTGGTAGGTGGGCCACGTCAACCACACGTCCCGACCGTGTTTTTGTAGGGATGGTCCATGCTGAATTTTTTTCTGATGAGTATAAGGCACGGACATTCATCGACGCCATGGTCATTTGCATCAGGGAGTTTAATCGCACTAACAAACCCCACCAGTGTTGTGTTGTCGACCTACGTGTATATATAGTACTACAATATAAATACCTACAGTATAGCAGAGAATGTCGCCCGCGACTGGTGCGTGCTCTGCTCACTACAAGATGTGAAGCACTGAAGCTCCTTCGCCAAGACACCCAAGCGGGCGATGTCTCCATGGCTCTCTGCCTGTTTCCGACTAGACTCCTGCACGATCTCGCGGCCTATGTCCGAGCGGGAAACCAAGTCGGCAAGCTACGGCGCCCATAAATATAAACGCCGCCTGCCGCCTGCGTTTGATTCCCTACCAAAACCAATCGATCGAACTCGAACCAGCTCACCGTAGCGGCGGCGGCCATGGAGAAGCTCGTGGCCATGATGGCCTTCTGCGAGGCACCGCTCGACGGCACCTTGGCTCCGTCGGGGGCCACCGGGTACTACGGCGCCTCCGCAACCGGCGGCGGCGACGTGGTGGCGCTGCTGGCCGCAGCCACGAAGAAGTGGCCGATGGAGAAGCTCGTTGCCACGATGGCCTTCTGCGAGGCGCCGCTCGACGGCACCTCGGCACCGTCGTCGGGTGCCGCAGGGTACAGCTCCTCCGCAACGGGCGGCGGCAATGTGGTGGCGCTGCTGGACGCAGCCACGAAGAAGTGGCCGGTGGAGAAGCTCGTGGCCACGATGGCCTTCTGCGAGGCGCCACTCGACGGCACCTCGGCTCCGTCGTCGGTGGCCGCCAGAGGGGCCAGCGCCTCCGCAACTGGCGGCGGCAACGTGGTGGCGTTGCTGGACGCGGCCGCGAAGAAGTGGCCGGTGGAGAGGCTCGTGACCACACTGGCTTTCTGCGAGGCGCCGTTCGATGGCACCTTGGACGGTACCACCTCGGCTCCGTCGTCGGGTGCCGCCGGGGGCAGCAGCGCCTCGGCAGCCAACGTCCCCGAGGCCGGCGCCGGCGGCGAAGACGCGGCGGCGTTGAGGCGGGCGTGGCTGGCCGACGCCAAGAAGGAGTGGCCGTTGCGGGAGCACCGGCTGCTGCGCGAGAAGGCTGGGAGCGTCGTCGATGGGCTGGCGATCTTCGAGACCGTCGCCTTGCAGTGACCAAGGAGATTGTTCTTTTTCCTGTTGTTTTCCTAGCCCTTTTTCTTTGTTATGTTTGATCTTCACGAGCAATTCATCGGCGAACAGTAGAAAACGTAGGTGTCTCCGTTTACCAAATTACTCCTAGTCTGTTAAGGCTGCATTACTACTTTTTGCTGAGTTTTGTTCAAATTTAGTATTCAAAGAGTCAAATTTTCAATTGCGTTGTCATTATGTCAAATTCATGCTGGTGAGACTTAAGAATTGTGGCAACCGATGCATCAGATTTGAATCGTTCCCAACAACGGTTTACCTGCATATCTCTAGTTCTTTCTTTGCCTCTGCCTTCTACGACTGACAATGGATCAGGATTCGGCCCCACTCCGATCCTAGTTTATTATTGACTGGTCCAATTCCACTCCAGCCCTCACTGATTTGATTCGACTCAATCCAATGCAATCCATAATTTCACAGTATCCTAATCCACTCCGATCCTATTTTGAGCCCAAGGGCCTACGCCTTCACAAACATGTGCTGCCACTAGCAACGTGTTGCTACTAGGCACTGAAAGGGCCTTCTCAAGGGCTTTCCCAAACAATTAGCATGTAGTACTGCTACTAAGAATTGGCAACGTGCTGCTACTAAACAGATCATAGGAGTAGCTCATAAATAAAAATAAACTATAAGATACATCCACCAGGTTCTTCATCTATTACAATTTTCCCATGCAAATTGACTTAAATTAAGAATAGTCTCATGCAGATGTCTTTATTTTGGGCATTTTCTTCACATCTTGGATCCTTCAAATGGATGAACACTTCAGCACTGGGACCTGAAACACACTGATAGAGTTCAGTATGAGCAAGGCACCAAGTCGATATGGTTGATTGAAACACAAACATGAACACTACATTTGCATCCCAGCTATGAAATGGAATTTCTCTGAAATAATGCAAACATGAACACTACATTCTTCTGCAAATTTTTTTCTGAGCATCAAAAGGGGCATAATTACCTGCATATACTATCTGGCCATGTGCAGTCTTGACTCTTGTGGCCATGTACACAAGACAGGGAAGGGAACCAGCTCAAGAGTCAAGAACATGCACTGCACATAGAAGTTTCAAAGGGGACTAATTAGATTGCTGCTCTGGATCACTAGTTTCAACTGAGGAATAAGCTCCGGCCACAAGTTATCCTTGTGCAGAGATTCTTGGACTGTAAATGTTCAGTTTCAAAGTAAGACTAACAGATAATTTTAGGGGGCAGTAAAATAGTAATCGATAGAAGCTTGGAAAAAGCTAGCCCATTTTCTATATTAGATTAGACTTACAGTTTCGGTATAAATAAACGTAAAATATCAGCAATACCAGTACATGACAAGAAGAACTAGCACATAGAAGTTACTCTAAGTTACTACCCTGGACATGGCTTAGCAGTTCAGCTTGTAAACAAAAAAGTACAGAACTGAAACATAGACCTACCCTGGACATGGCTTCTGATTCAGTTCAGAAATAAACGAAATAAAATACTAAGGTTGCGTTTGGAAGTAGGTATTGAGACTCAGAATTCGGAATTGGAATTGCTAACTCCAAATGCCGCTGTTTGGATGTCATGGAATTTGGAATTGGAAATGAAACTCAATACCAACCGGTATTGGTCCCGCTCTCACCCCTTCACCCTTGATACCGAGCTGAGCCCCTCCGTATTCGCTGGAATCGCGTCGCCCCCATCCCCCGCGTCTCTCTCTCACCCCCTTCGTCTTCGACACGAGAAGCTGCGCCACCGCTCCCTGCCTCCCTCGCCGGCGGGCCGCGCCGCCCCTCCCTGTCTCCATCGCCGGCGGGCCACGCCGCCCCTCCCTGCCTCCATCGCCGGCGGCGTCGCCGGCGCTCCCTGCCTCCCTCGCCAGCGGGCCACGCCGCCTCTCCCTGCCTTCCTCACCGGCGGGCCGCGCCGCCCCTCCCTGCCTCCATCGCCGTCGGGCCGCACCGCCCCTCCCTACCTCCATCGCCGACGGGCCGCGCCGCCCCTTCCTGCCTCCATCGCCGGCAGGCCTTGCCGCTGCTCCCTGGCTTCCTCCGCTGGCAGGCTGCGCTCCACGGGTGGCAAAGGGGATGAGATGTCGTCTGTCAATTCCAATTTGATGATATGGATATCCAAACATGAATTGGTATTTGCCACTCAGTTGAATTCTATCTAGCAATTTCATCTGCATCCAAACAATACCTTTGGTATTGTATCCATTTCCAAAACTAGTCTGATTTGGTATTCAACCCAATTCAATTCCAAGCCCTCCAATATCTACATCCAAACGAAGCCTAAGGGATTTCTCTTTCTGAACCTAGGTACATTATGTTAACACTTCAAGTGTTTCTGGAGCAAGTGATGTTCTGTTTTCCCCAAGAATCCTTCCAGCTCCACTAAAAGCTGACTCTGATGACACCGTGCTAACCGGGATAGCAGGGAAATCTCTAGCCATCAGAGATAAGATTGGGAACACATCAGAATTCTTCTTCCACCAAGCAAGGACATTGAAGTTCTCATCTGACCTCACGAAAACTATAGGGTCCTCTAAATATGTATCCAATTCTGATCTTTCAGCATGAGACCTTGAGTTTCGAGATTCAAACTGAGCAAATGCAAACTCTATTCGGCTTTTTCCCGAAGAACTTGTACTAGACTCACTTGTACCTTGACTTGAAGAATGCTCATCCAAAGGAATAAACACAGGCAAACCTTGTACTTCAAGGCTTCGTTCAACATATCAAAAGTTGAATTCCAACGGTGCTGAACATCTAGCACTAGCCTTGACTTGCTTTTCAGCCCCAATGCTTGAACAATTGAATTGAAGGTTTGCATGCGAGATGGTGTAGAAGTTACGACTTTGATGATGTCCCGGATTCTACCAACTGCATGTGGAATCACCTGCAAGCCTGACTGGACCATGATATTCAGCACATGTATTGTGCATCTCACATGGAAGTGTTCACCTTTGAAAAACATTTCAGCACCTAATGCCTCTCTTAGATCTTTCATTGCTTTGAAAAACATTTCATTGCTTTGTTGTTGGTCAACCAAGTTCCACTCCAACAAACAAGAGGTGATGCCGTCTTGCACGGCATATGAGTTGTGCGGGAAAGAAATCTGCTTGAATGCAATGATTTTCTTTTGGAGCTCAAAGTCTTCATCAGTAAAATGTGTTGTGACACCAAGATACCCCAAGTTTTGGTTAGGACCATAGATCAGTAGTCAAACTGACATGGGATTTCAACTTTCTATTCTTGTCAGCCAACTGTAGCTTCTCCTCTTCATAGAGCAAAAGACAATCTGAATGGACAGTCTGACAACCGACTACTCTAAATGATGGCTGGCAGTAGTTCAATAGCTCTACCCAGCTTGGATCATCTGCCTTTCGAAATGTAACATCTGCTCTAACAAAATACTTGGCTATCAAACGTCAGAAGACAACAGGGTCAAAGACATGATGCTCTCCATCAGTTGACTTTGACTTCAAGGTTGCTAAGAATCTATCTCTAGCCTCTTGTGGGATGTCTTGGCAATGAAAGCCAATATGCCTGTTCAGATGAGAATTTCCTCTCCCTGGCACAGAAGATAAGTGGATCTTGCAGTATTTGCAAATAGCCTTCTCTTTGCCATCTACCACTTCCGAGTCAACGTAATCCTAGACCTTAGCCCTTCTTTTGGCTGACTGGCTTGATTGATCGGTTGACATAGCATCACGACTATCGTCCATCATTTCTAGAGCTGATGAAACCCTCTCCATGGCACAAATATTTTACGATAAATGATGTACGACTGTTCATGATAAGGAATAAAAGTTCAGTATAAATAGTAATAGACTAACAGGTGAACTAAACAAAGGTGCACTTTAAATAGCAATAGGTGAACAGTAATAGTTTCAGTATATATAAACAGTAACAGGTTCAGATTTACAAACCTGTGTCAGATCAACAAGCACAAAGTGGATCAGTGGAACGCATCAAAGTGAACTGGACAGTAGGAGCGTACGCCTATAATATAGATATCCCAAAGTTAGTATATAAGCTATCTAATCAGCAATTTGACTAAGAAACCTTTAAATTTTAACAGGCAAATTGCCGCGAGGAGCAGGGCGGGTCGGTGGCGTGACAGCGGTAGGGCGGGGCAGTAGATCGGCAGGTCCCCATCTCATCGCCTAGGCTTGGGCCGCACCTGTAGATATAACAACTTTCCACGTTCCAACTGCTTGAATCCAAGCCACTCGAGTGGCTTGGCGGCGCGTGCGTGTTGCATCCTCTCCCCGCTAATAGCATAACAGCTCCGCTCTACATCGATGGAGGCGGCCATGGCGATGATCCACTCGCAGCCGCTCTACATCGATTGTTTATTTATATCATTTATAATCACATTCTAAAAGTCATCGCGGAATTGATGAAATCCATCATTTTCCCACAAATATTTATGCTGACAGTCAATATATGGTGTGAACCACACATTCTATGTCATTCAAATGCAAACTTATGCTTCTTAACTTGTTGACAAATTGGCTCCCTAGTCACTGACTTCTTTAGAAGTGGCACTAAATCTTTGTGATACGACTTACTTTGGACCCTATACCCACCAACACAAATATGGGAGATGATTCTCTACATAAAGGGCTGGCTACCCTACCACTCCCTACTTATCTCATGCCATATCCTATGGCATAACACACTAACTCTGCACGGTGGTTACCAATACCATTCTTCCAATGGCTTCTCTTAAATTCGCTTTGTGTGGTGGAAGCAACCCCAATATTTAGTGTCACATA
Source organism: Miscanthus floridulus (assembly GCF_019320115.1). Taxonomy (NCBI): domain Eukaryota; kingdom Viridiplantae; phylum Streptophyta; class Magnoliopsida; order Poales; family Poaceae; genus Miscanthus; species Miscanthus floridulus. Next base: position 3,354,612 of record NC_089598.1, read on the forward strand.
ACCGTTGGATTGGTGCTAAGTGGCAACTATCCAAACACTCCAGAAAAATATAATAATTCTAAAATATTCTACACTTCAACATATTTCATGGTGAGCTAAATATCTACTTTATTCTTTTTTTCCCAAACTTGCCATGATTTTATCCTTATGCATGGCAAGATCTAGACTTGTACGTAGCCTCCAAAGTCTTTTAGAACTTTTTAGTCTCTTCTATTATTGGCATGAAGTTATTAGCTCTAAAATCGTTTATAGTAAATATTTTCTCTCCTGTAATCTCAAGTTCTTCAAGAAGTTTTCAAGTATGCATTTCTATTTTTCATCAATAACTAAATTGGGAAAATTAATAATAAACATATCTTTGAATCAATTTTTCCTTGCTAACTTCATCTATATCTCAAATGCACATCAAATACATAATCTAGACAACCATGTAAGTGTAGGATCGAGGTGGCTGACTAGATTGGGGGCGGTGAATAGTTATTTGTAAAACTCAATTGCAAATCCTAGCCGAAACAAATGCAGAATTAAACTAACGGTCGGATAACAACTTCACCCCTTTCATAACCGCATTAGCACTCTATGCACAAGATAAGTGATGCAGCCTCTTCGGTGATTAGAAAGGGCTCCTACACAAGTCTAGTTTGCAAGGTCAATCTGAAAGCATGTAGGCCCCTAGTGGATTTCGGTGATTAATGATGACATAATATTATTGTGACTAACGTGTGTTTTGTAGAGGCAATTGAGTTAGGTAACGATAATAGTGATTGATTGGGCAATCAATGGTTTTCATGCCCCTATTGATGGAAATCATTTCGATTTTCAAAGAATGGACGACAATGTTAAGGACAGACTAGTTCTAAGTGTCGTTTGGCGTTGAGAGACACTTAGAGTAGTTTAGGACTTTGTTTTTCCTTTGGTTGTACAAAAAAGGGATATGAACTAGTAGCTTGACCTAGGTGAGTCTAATGTGTTAGGTGTGGTGCGGTATTTGCTGTAGGAGCACATAAAAAGCTTATGCAACGCAATGATCCTGTCAAATGCAAGTTTTGACGTGTAAGGTCCCCTACCCTCATCCCTTGGCCCTTGCTCTGGTGTGCACCAAACTCTGAAATACAAGATATATATTTTGGAGTTTGGTGCTAGGATACGCTCCACCGTTTCTGCAAGCTTTGAACCTTTATCTTTTGATTAATGCAAATTTCTACTGTTGCATATCAGGTTGGATGGCATCAAGGGCTTCATAAGCTCACTCAAAATTCCCATCTACTACAGCAAGGAATAACATGTTGTCATTTTGTATTTTGAGATGTTAAGCAGTTTCAGAGTTCGAAAGTGTAGCTGGCAACTGTGGCTGCAATTCTCACAACTCATGGGCCAGTTCAAATTACATATAGTGCCAGGATTTTGTATTTGAATATTTCATATATGTCTAAGAGGATAACCCATCGACCTAATTCTATATAGTTTGAGAATTTTGTTTAGTGTATGTAATGCTTAGAGCACCCATAGTAGACAATCTAAATTTATGGAAGATTGGATCTTTCATGTAATTGTGGCTTCGATCGCGGTCTCTCGCACTAAAGTTTAGTCTAAAGTCTCAGTGTATAGCTACATTTTACATATCTTGACATGTCTCAATGTTGCTAAGATTAGATAGATTGTAGTGTTGGGTGGTCTCAAAGCACCCATACATTTTTCATGTCCTTTTATTGTGTGTTTTTTATCATCTCAATAGCAACACACAAGCATCAGTGAATGAAGCGTTTTTTTTCAGGAATGCTATACAACACATGTGTGTTTTTTGTTTTGTTGGCACATGAATTTTCTGTCCGCTGGATGAAGAATTGACGTCTGGTTGTGCCCGTTTGCCTTGCGACGCTGATTTGCCGAGCCCACGCTGAGCGTTACTGTTTGAAATTGGAAGTCACGCCTATCGTTTTCTTGCTGTCTCATTTCCCCATCGTCCCGGCGAGAGGGGAAAAGGGGTTCGTCCCGGCGGCCAATGATTGTCTCGGCGTCGCGGCGATTATACCAGCGACCTCGCCGCTCCACACCCTCCACGTCTCTGCGCGTCGCTTCCCTCTCGTCTGCCATTGCTCGAGCTCTGGAGGTACATGAGTTCGCCGCTTTCCCCCTTGAGTTCGTCGTCGCTCTCGTCCTCCTTGCCCACCGATTGTAGATCTATGTTCCTCTGTTTCCTGAGGCCCAGCGACACCCGTGGGGCATTGCGTGGAGCCGGTCTAAACCGGTGCCGATGGCCGAGAGCACCTCTCCCTACCACCTCGACCTCTTGGCCGAGCTGGTCGGTGGCGTGGCAGCGACGTGCGGCACCGGTGGGGCCCCGGGCTCGCTCAACCGCGACCGCTGCTGCCCAGTCCTCGCGATCTGGCTCTTCGCCGCACACGCACACAATGCATTGTTCGTGCCCTCGGCGCTCGCCCGGGAGGAGGGGCTGGAGCCCAGAGGTGTGTTGACGCGCTGGGCGCGGCACGATATGGAGCGGGCAAGGAGCTGCCCGAGGTCTCTGGCGGCATCTCCATCGGCCATCGCACATGACTATCTATCCTGTCCTTGGCAGCACCGCTCTAGCCGGCTCAACGAGAAAAGCAGGCTACCTCCTCTGCTCATCTCGCCCTTGACAGACTCCACCACGGTGTTCGATGAAATTCCTGTCCAGAACGTGGTATTTCCAACTCTCTCCATTCCTCCCCCACCGCTTAATCTTGACTTTCAAACGGAGCTAGAACTATGTCCGGAAGAAATTCTTACTTGCACATGCAATGGTTTGCCTTTACATGCTCTGATTTCTTATTTCTGTGATTGTGTCTCTACAATCATGATACTAGCACTGAGCAACTCAATTTTGTTTATGCTACTTGAAATTGTAAGTTAGTAGCCGCTTACTTCCGTGGTCCTTTGTGCAAGCTGCGGCTGCGGGATGGCAAGAGCGCGGGGTGAGCTGCAGCGGCGTGACGGCGAGAGCGCGCAGGGCGAGCTGCAGCGGCGGAATGTCGAGCGCGGTTGGATTTGGTTGTGGTATGGGCTATGGCAAACCCTGGTTGTGACCATTGGTTTTCGTCTGGATGCGGCTGCGGCACAGGCTGAGGTAGCGGTTTGGCAGCTGCTGCAGGCTTCGACCTCGTGGAGCTTCTAGACTACAAACTTCTCCATGGAGATCTCTTACTAGTTTCACATGCACACAACGCGTCGTCCCCTGCCCTACCTCCTCTGCTCTGTGTCATCTCTCTGTTTGGAGATATCTCTGTTTTTACTTATTTTCATAATTATTGTGGATGTACTGTGTTGGGGTTTGGGTTTGGTGAACTGTTCCTGTGGATTGGATGCTAGGAGTGGGTTGGATTAATGTTGGATTGGGGAGGTGAAGTTTATTGCAACCACAAATAGGAAGTCTGATCAGCTATTGTTGTCTATGAGTTTTGTTTGGCGATGAGTTCATTTTTTGCAGTAGGTTGGCTATTTCAGAGACAGGAGCTTCTCTTATGCTTTTTTGCTGAGAATGGAGACATGAGCTGCTAGGGGTGCGTGGCGCATCAGCTCTATTAGCAGCAGGCAGATGTTCATCTGTGTTCATGGTTCCTTGCTCGGACGGCGTGCACCTGCTACTATATGGGAATGTAATATATATCAACCACAGTTAATGTGTTTTCCTTAGCACGTTGAGTTATATGGGAATGGAATAGGACTAAAGTGTTTTAGTCCTTAGCAAGGTATATATATCATGACTGAGTTAAGGGGTTTTGTCGAACCTTTTCTTAGTGTGTCATGCAGATATGTAATGACCTAAAATGTTTTATCAGTCCGGTCCAGAGGAATGGCTTTGGTAGAAAGGGGCAGCAGATAAAACTGATAACAAATCACTTCAAAGTTTCTCTCATGGATGCTGGAGATTACTTCTATCATTATTATGTGCATCTCTAATCCTTGTCCTTGTACTGGTTGCAGATCAATTTAAAGTATGAAGATGATACACCGGTTGATCGCAAAGGGTCAGGAAGAAAAGTGATCGAAAAACTGCAGCAAACTAAGGCTGCTGAACTTGCAAATAAAGATTTTGCATATGATGGTGAGAAGAGCATGTTCACAATTGGTGCTCTATCTCAAGTTAAAAACGAGTTCACTGTAGTTGTTGATGATGTTTCAACTGTTGTCCCTTTTTGCATGCAGGGGTTGCCTATTAGTAAGGAAATCATTCTTCCACAATAATCCTTCCAACTTTGTTGACCTGGGTGGTGGTGTAGTGGGCTATAGATGGTTTCATTCTAGTTTTCGTGCAACCCAGAGTGGACTTTCACTCAATATTGGTCTATTATATACCCAGGGTGTTTACCAGTTATGCAGACTTCTGCCTTTATAAAGATACACTAAAGCTTTGAGCACGCTTCAGAGGTCATCACTTTCCAAAATTTATTATTATTATTATATATAACAATAACAATTGGTTCTAGAAAGTTGGGTTATTGCCTTATTGGTAGGTGTGGTTTTCTTAAACTTTTTTTTCATGTCAAATTGGGTAGGTACTACAAAGAAGCAACTATGATGCAGAGCCCATGCTGAAGTCATGCGGGATTACAATTGCTAGAAGTTTCACAGAAGTTGATGGTAGGATACTACTCCCCTCTAGAAGTTTTCATCTAGAGGGGAGTAGTCCACTGAATTAGTCGTGGTTTAGAGCACTTTTATGCTGAAAGTCCACAACCCTCTAGAAGTTTTCTTGTGATTTCTGCTGACACACACCTCATTTTTGTCCTTGTCCTTAGAAAGCTACAAAACCACCAGCCACATGAATGGTAGTTGTATTGCTTTTGATCCTATTAATATTTTGTGTTCATGAACACAAGATTTGGTTACATAATTGCAGTCAGCAATAATGTAAATTGCAAGTATCTAGCAGCGCAATTGTAGTTTTGAGTATATGCAATAAGCTAGTGTTGAACCATTTGCCTCGTTTTTTTCTGCTAGATGATTTTAGTGGCTATTGTTTTTGCTTTTTTTTGCAGTCTGTCTTTTTCTGTGTAAATATTTACAGCCATTCTAGCTGATTTGATGATCTAAGTGCATGTTTTTTTGCCAGGTGACTTCAAGGCCAACCACAACAACCCTGATGACTTATCCCATGCTGCATGATAACATAGGCTTCAACCCTGATGACATGCAGGAGGTGGTGCATTCGCTCTCATATGTGTAAGTATACCAAGCAGAGGCTCAAAAAAACTTTTAGCGTTCAGTTGTGATTTCTGTATGTTTGAGCAGCAGCTCACCGTGTCCTTGTATTTTTATCACAAATGGCGTACTGACAATAGCTACAATAGTACTGGTGATGGTTGTTTTTTGTTTGATAGAGAATTTTCTCACATACAGAATACTCAATTGATCACAATGAACAGGGTAACAAGTGCTCTGTTACTAATAATATATGTTGTTCATGAAAACCAGACAAGTAAAACATTTGGTTACACAACTACAATCACCAACAATGTAAATTGCAGCTATTGAGCACTGCAATTTTAGTTCTCAGCATATGCAATTGTAGTTCTGGGCATAATTTAATTTAAGATTGTAACATCCTGTTCATTAAATAAATTACATAAATTAATTGGCTGCTAAAATTGACTGCATCCCTCCTTTTGATTGATAAATTTTGATTTCCATCTGTTGATCATCTTTGATTTCTATGTCCTCAGTGTTCTGTTGCTTCGGGGTCAATGGGATCAATGCTACCATTTGATGTTTATTGTGGTTATCTATGATTTGTGCTAACACATTTCATTTCTGTTTATTGTGGTTTGTGATTTGTGCAAGCACAGACATTGTCCTTGTCTTTCCATAGAAAAAAAATTGTTATTTGTGATTTGTGTCAACACATTTCATTTCTATTTATTGTGATTTGTGATTTGTGCTAGCGTAGACAATATTTTTTGTCCTTGTCCTTCCATAGAAAAAATTGTTATTTGTGATTTGTGACAACATATTTCATTTCTGTTTATTGTGATTTGTTCTGATGCCATAGTGAATTCATCATGCAGGCAGCGTCTTGAGGCAGTTCTACTAGTTCTGCTAGGACTAGTAAAAGAAGGTGAGGAACAACAGCAATAATGCGGTGGTTTGGTTGTTTTTGTTTTTGTTCACAATTTTGTTGTTCTGAATCACTCGGTCCGCTAAACATGCAGGCAGTGTCTTGAGGCACAAAGTGCAATTCACCTGGAGTAACCAAGAGGATAATGTCGAGGTATGTATGTCCAGCCCTGAATTTTGTGAACTTGCTGCTATTTTTGTTACTCCAAACCAGCTATGTAAATTCATCACTCTTTGTGAGCAGGCTCCACATTCATAAGCTGGATTCTGTATTTATATACATATACAGTATAATTGCATTAACAACATGTAGTATTTGCACTATTTGAAACATGCAATTTTCATGTTCTTGTTTTGTAATTTTTGAAGATCATAATCATTGTGCATTTTTTCACCGAGAACATCTCATTATGTGTGAGTAAATATTTTGTTTCGTAGTAATTTCATCGATATAATGCATTACACTTAATCATTTTTTCATGTTCTTTGGATGCTATGCTGGAAAGATGGTGTCATTTGTGTACATTCCAATTTATGTTTACTTGTCTTTTTTATTTTACCTTTTTGTAGGAGCATCCAAATATTGTTGTCCAGCTTGTCGACCTCATTGGTATCACATCAGTAATGGAGGTAAGTAGTTATTGAACTCATTCCCCGTCTAGTTTGGTGAGTGCCTTTGGTTGGTGTTGGTCATCAAATCGATTGTAAAACAGGTGTTGATGAGATTGATTGGCGCTGATGAAACCATATACTCGAATTTCGTGGATACATTGCATTGGTTAGAGAACACAGATGTACTGAAAATGATTGTGGATAAATTTAGCTCATCAGTAAGTACACTTGATCACTCAGTAACATAGTGTTGTACGACATTTGTTGGGCACTAAACCATGTCATTATTAAGCTTTGGTGTGTGTAGAGTGTGTGGGTGTTTGGGTTCTTGTCCTGCATTTTCTTCTTAATAATAATGAACCGCAACTCTCCTGCGTTTTTGCGAAAAATGTCATTATTATGCTGTACTTGCAGTGGTTATGGAGGTTGGTTTGTTGTCTCAGTAGAATTCATATGTTTTTTTGTATATATTTCTAGTAAAGGGCTCATATATCTATGTTGCCTTGATCAAACAGGACTCTCCTGAAGTGCATGCAAATGCTGCTAAAATCCTTTCCTCCGTAACTCGATGCGCCTCTCCTGCTCTTGCTGCAAAAATATGCAGCCCAAGGTTTGTCCTTTTCATTTAATTTTTGTGCAATCAGAAAATGCAACTTTTGTGCATCATATCGCTTCCTTTGTCAGCTATTATTATGTTCATTTTTCTTTGCTTGTTCCTGGTATCAGTTTTGTTGGTAGGTTGTTTCGTCACGCTCTTGAAGAGTCAAGACCAAAATCTATTCTGGTTCATTCATTGTCAGTGTGTATATCTTTGTTGGACCCCAAAAAGACTAGCATCAGCCTCATACCAAGCATTTAGAAGCAACTTAACTCACGGGACGCTGATCACAGCCAGTCCAAAAATAGTTGATGGTATGCTGGAGAGTTTAGGTGAGTGCTCTGTGCTTGATTCTTTCTACTTAATGCTACTTGTATTGTTTATATGCTTTTCACTTGTTACACCCTTGCTTTCTGTCACACACATTCTCCTTGTCATGTGCACACCTGGCATGTTTAATGAAAATATGAAATGCTTGATTGCCTTCCCGAGGACTTACCAGTATACCTGTAATCACATCTTGCATAACTCTGTAATCACGTTTGGTCAATTTCTGAGAGAGATATGCTTTCAATCTGAGTTTGATGGCCTCAACTGCTGTCCACCTTGCATAACTCTGCAGTTAGGCCAGGCTCAGAAGGTCCAATTAATCGTTTCCTTCATTCAACGTGTCTCTTCAGAGCCCTTTCCTGTCTATTTTATTTTAATAAATTATACTTCTGTTTCTTTTAGATTGTAGAGTCCGTCTCTGTTTTGCTAACAATTGGTAGCGAAATTGCTGAGAAGGAGCTAATAAACCAATCAGTGATAAAGCACTGCATCGATTTATTTTTTCTATAAGTGGGCTACTGTGTGTTTTATTCCTTAACGATCACTGTTAATGGCAAATCCTCATACATTGCCTAGTGCTGCAGGTACCCTTATAATAAATTTTTGCATTATCATGTTGAGAACATTATTGTTTCTTGCCTTGAGGTTAAAAGAAATCAATGGACTGACCATATCCTTAATGACTGCGGCCTTGTCGGTAAAGTCCTTGCCGCTGAAAAAGGTCCATCTCTGCTAGTGGAGTCTAATGGGGTAAATCTATTTCTTGATACTTGTCATCTTGTTTTTTCTTTGCTGGGCTATGTCGCCAGTATTTTGATTGTGCCTTGTGTTTGTAGCCAATGTTACCGTCAGAAGGGAAAGAACCTCCAAGAATTGGGAATATTGGACACATAACTCGAATAGCGAATAAGCTCATTCAATTGGGAAATAGTAACAGCATGATACATAGTCACTTGCAGGTATTTCTAATTTCTGTTTCATCTTTGGCCAACAATTTGGAACTATTGTGTCATACTCATTTACATTTATAAACTTGTGTTTATAGGAGAGCAGCGAGTGGGTTGTATGGCAAACAGATGTCCTGGTCAAACGCAATGAGGTGGAGAACGTTTACCATTGGGCATGTGGGTATGCTTTTTTCCCATCCTGGGCTTTCTTATTCTTGTGTACACTGCTAAAACACTTGTGATTTCTCTGTGGTAACTTGTATATTTCTTCCTAACCGTTGGCTAATGTTTTATGCTGCAGCCGTCCAACTTCTCTACATGATCGTGGGAGGGATAGCGATGATGACGACTTCCGTGACAGAGACTATGATGTGGCAGCACTTGCTAATAATCTGAGTCAGGCATTTCGATATGGGATATACAGCAATGATGACATTGAAGAGGTGATTTTCGTCAGTTTTTTTAGCAAGATTTTCTTGAGTTTTGAACATCATGTTCTTTTGTAGCATGCTATAATTTTGTAGAGTGGTATTTAGAAAAAAATTGTGTTTAATTTTGTAGAGTGCCCCTAATTGCAGATTGCAGTTGATAAGTTAATTCATGTGTGACATATATGTCAGCCCCCCCCCCTCTCTTTCCTGGTTTCTCTGCATTGTATTCTGTTCTAGAAAGATTGTCAGAAAAAGGAAATTTTCTGCATTTTACTGTTGAACCCTTTCAAAATCCAAGTGACCACATGGGGGGTTTATGCAGAACTCTCCTTTGGGTTTGTTCCATTTTGTGCCTTTTTGTCTTATCTACCAAGTGCTGACTAATAGGCGCATTCTACCATAGTCTCATAGCCATAGGCATAGTGCGGTTAACATAATAACAAATTGACAATGGCAGTGGCATTTGTCAAGTGCATATATGAGGTGAAAAGTTCATAGCTACTGGATTGTTCCCTTTTACGCTCTCATGTACTTTTTTAAACTGTCAGAAATATCTTCATGAATCATTACGTGTGTACACAGGGTGAATGTTAAAATTATGACAAACAAATGCTCTTGTTTTATTATGGCAAATTAATAGCTTCTAAGCACATTTCATGTTATAATTATACTGTGTCGAAAGAGTGTTGCTTGCAGAACTGAATTGCAGTTCTAGAAACTACTAATTGATGCATTTTGTTTTGCAATTTGTGCTTGCTTGAACAATAGGTTGCAATTTCTGCAGTTTGGTTCTGTATGCATGGATCAATCGGATTGATATTTACCTTTTTTTGTCCCTATTATGCACAAATAGAAAGTGGGAACCAATAACCTGCTGAATTCCAGCTTTACAATGATCAAATAAGCATTTCTTACTATTAAGAATGCTTGCTTTTTATATAAATTATTGCCAAAATGTCTATAATTTGAATGTGCTTTTAATTTTGTTATCCCCAAATAATGCAGTATACACTGGCTATTGACATTTGGAGCATTGGATGCATATTTGCTGAGGTGTTGACTGGGAAGCCTTTATTTCCTAGTAAAAATGTTGTTCATCAGCTAGATTTGATTGACTAATCTTCTAGGCACACCGTCAATGGATAAAATTTCTCGGGTATAGTGCTATAACCAAGGAAACTCTATTTTTATTTCGTCTCATGGCTCAGTGACTCCAATGTTAATGGGCCAACTTTGGTTGCACAGAAATTATAACAGATTTCCTCTAAGTGGACCTTCTTTAAAAACGTGTGCTACCTTGTGCTAAAATACATGGTTTCTTCTCTCTTGAAAATCATGTGTTATGCAAGCAACCAACAACCATGTGCTAGCTTGTGCTAAAACACATGGTTTTTCCTCTGTTACAAATTGTGTGTTTTATAGCTAGCAAACAACCATGTGCTACCTTTTGTTGAAACACATGGTTGTTGCGTAGACAGACTCTTTTTTTTGAAAGCTTAAACGGGGGGATTAATCCCCACCTGATTTTTTGAATGTAGCTCATCTTACATGATTACAAGAGATTTGTGCAGGAGGTTTTCGCTATAGTAGAAAACATAGATTACATTGGATTCAAGTTCACCGAAAGGTCAAGAACTTTGGTCCACTCTTCTATGACTCTTTTACTTTTCTTTGGCATCCTAGCTCTCCAGAGGTTTGCTTCCGCTTTGCACAGCAGAATCAGCTGCCTGATAGTGATTTGCTCTTCTCTAAAGACAAGGGCATTCCATCTTTTCCATAACTGCCAGCAGCACAGTGTTACAAACGCACTGTACTTGTCATTAGGAATGCCTCTGATCTTCTGAATGTTGTGCCAGTTGTTGCACTAGAGGTTACTGCTTGACTATAGTCTGATTTATGACCAGAACTGAACAGCTATGGGGCATTGGAAGATTAAGTGATCATGTGTCTCTTGATTCACGCCGCAGATAAGGCAGTTTGGAGAGTCAATAACCTTTTTACAGAATAGGTTGGATCAGAATTGGATTCTACCTTTGAGGAGGAGCCAGAAGCACATCTGTACCCGTGGTGGCGTAGCGTTCTTCCAGATGAAGGATGATGTGGGATCATTTTCCTATCCTTGTGCCTTGAGCAATCTGTAGATAGCCAAAGTGTCCAGTTTATCCTTGGTGCGGCTAAAAGCCAATAGCCTCGTGTCCGGCTATTCTGATAACTGCGATTGTTGAAGTATAATGTTTAGCTGCTGGAGTTCGAGTTGGGCCTGGGTTGATAGGTGGTTCACAAAGCATCCCTGAAGGTTGGACGTGATCGCTTGTTGTACAGTGCACGCCTTTCTGATGCAATGGGAGAAGAGCCGTGGAAAGCGATCTTCGAGTGCTTCATCTCCGGTCCAGACATCAGTCTAGAAGACTTGAGGAGGTCCCAGTGATGACCTAGGTTATCTCCTTGCATGTTTGTAATGTCAACCTTTTCCTTGATCCAGTTTGCCCAGACTGACGAGTCCGTGCGGTGAAGGCGGTGGATGAGGTTTAGAAGCAGACAGATGTTGTGTGTGCCAAAATCCCTAATCCCGAGCCCACCCAAATCCTTGGTGGTGTAGACGGTTGGCCAGGCGACGAGGCATTTTCCGACTGAGAAATCCTTGTTGCCAGCCCAAAGGAATGAGCGCCGACGTTTGTCCACCTGAGTTATTACCTCTTGGGGGATCTGTGTTGCCGACATAATGTATACCAGCTGGACATCCAACACAGAGTGTAACGATGCTGGTATGGGTACTATATGAGTTTGATTTAGAACTAGATAGTATGGAGTTTACAAGTTCCGGTGGGCAAGGTTGCCGCCAGCCAACTCGAGCCGTAGCTCGCCGCCTAAATCCGACGCCAACCAAGACGAAAAACAACCAGACTCCCGTTCCCCATTTCTACCCCCTTGCTTACAGCTGTTGCTGGACAGCGGGCTCACCCGATGTAATGGACCTACTGGTCACCCATTCTGGGCCAGCATATTTCACGTTGGGCATCCTTTCCCTCTTCGGCTTTGGGCTTCTCAGGCTTTGTAGCTTGTCAGCGGGCCAAACCGTGACATCACCTCCTTCATTAGCAACGGCTTGTCCCCAAGCCGTGAACTCTAGAAAGCACTAAAGCAAATCATCTTCATCTTCCCAGGTGGCCATCTCAGCTGGTAAATCCACCCACTTGATCAACAGTTGATGGTAGATACGGTTGTGTCTTGTAATGGCCCGGTGATCCAAGATCAATTGTGGAGTCTGCACAAAAGGAAGATCTGCTGGTAATGGGGAGAAGGCACTAACACCGGTACCTTTGACAGGCTTCAAGAGGGAAACATGGAAAACATCATGCACTGAAGAGCCTGGAGGTAATTTTAGCTTGTAAGTGACAGCACCAATTTTAGCTTCCACTTCATAAGGCCCGAAGTATCTGAAAGCGAGTTTGGGGCTAACCCGGGAGACAACTGAGCCTTGAGCATATGGTTGAAGCTTGAGCCAGACACGGTCACCCACCTAAAACTCATGTTCACTGTGGTGTTTATCAGTTTGGTGCTTCATCCGTTGCTGGGCACGCAACAGATGTTGTTGAAGGATAGAAGTAACTAATTTCCTCTGTTGAAGCCACTGATCAAGATCGGGAATAGGGCAGTCTTGATCTGGGTCAATGCCAAAGTGATTGGGTTGATGACCATACAACACTTCAAATGGTGAATGGTGCAAAGAAGAATGGTAGCAAGTATTGTACTAGAACTCCGCCAAGTGCAACCACTAGGACCATTTGTGAGGACAGGCTTGTATAAAACATCATAGATAAGTTTCAATACACTGATTGACCCGCTCGGTCTGCCCATCACTTTGCGGATGGTAAGCTAAGCTCATGCACAATTGAGTACCAGTAAGTTTGAATAGCTACTTCCATAGAAGACTGGTAAAAATCGTATCCCTGTCTGAAACTATGGCTGTAGGCATACCATGAAGCTTGTAAATATGTTCCATATACTGTTGCGCCACAGTGATTGCAGAAAAAGGGTGTTTGAGCTTCACAAAGTGAGAATACTTTGAAAACTTGTCAACCACCACTAAGATACAGTTATAGCCTAACAAAATTGGGAGTCCTTCAATAAAGTCCATGGTTACCACTGTCCATGCTTGAGATGGCACAAGCAAAGGTTGGAGCAACCTGGGATAAGGAACACGTCCAGCTTTAGCCTGTTGACATACAGCACATTCCGATACAAAGACCTTGATAGTAGTCTTCATATGTGGCCAGGAGAAGAGTTTACTCACTCTATGGTAGGTGACCAAGAACCCAGAATGGCCATCGATTGGGGTAGCATGCAGCTATTCAGTTACCTTACTCTGAAAGTCAGTAGAGTGCCCCAACCAAATTAACCCTTTGTATTTGATGATACCATTTTGTAGACTGAAGTTGCCCGAGGGGTTTTGGAGAGCTAGTGAGCTGAGCATCTGTTGTGCAACTGCATTGTGATCATAGCTGAGCTGTAAGTCTTGCAGCCACAGTGGTTGAGCCACAGTAAGAGCATTGAGATCAACAGTAGGATGTGGAGCTCGTGACAAGGCGTCGGCGGTGGAATTGGTGGTGCCCTTCTTGTAACTAATCTTATATTGGTAACTCATCAACTTTGTCAACACTTTTTGTTGCCAATATGTGTGGAGGCACTGATCAGAGAGATGGGTGAGGCTCTTGTGATCGGTGTGGATGACAAACTCTACAGGTTGCAAATAAGCCTTCCACTGATCTATGGCCAGCAAAATAGCCAAACTTTCCTTCTCATACGTGGACAACCCTTGTGTCTTGGACCCTAAAGCTTTGCTAACATAAGCAATCAGATGTCCATCCTGTTGCAAAATTGCCCCAATGCCTGTGTCAGATGCATCGGTTTCAATGACAAATGGCTTTGCAAAATTGGGAAGTGCAAGAACTGGAGCAGAGATCAGCGACTTCTTGAGCAGTTGAAAAGCCTCTTCACAGATAGCCATCCAGAGAAAGACCTTGCCCTTTTTAAGAAGATCAATAAGTAGTCTGGCTATCATACCAAACTTTTTTACAAATCGCCTATAATAGCCGACTAAACCTAGAAAGCTTCTGACATCTTTGACAGATTGGGGTGAAGGCCAAGTCTGAACATCTCTAATTTTGGCTGGGTTAGTAGAAACTCCATTAGGACTGAGAACATGACCTAGATAAGAGAGTTTTTGTTGAGCAAATGAACACTTAGACAGCCGAACTTTGAACTGATGGTTCTAGAGCAACTAAAAGACCAGTTGGACATGGTACACATGTTCTGTATAGGTCTAGCTATAAATCAATATGTCGTCGATGAACACCACAACACATTTTCTCAGTAGTGGAGCTAAAACATGATTCATAATAGTTTGGAAGGTGGCTGGTGCACCTGTGAGACCATATGGCATGACCAAGTACTCATAGTGACCATGATGGGTTTGAAATGCTGTCTTGTACTGATCTTCAGGCTTGACTGAGATTTGGTGGAAGCCAGACCTTAAGTCTAAAGTGGTGAACCATGCAACTCCATATAGCTCCTCAAAAAGTTCTTCAACGATTGGCATAGGAAATTTATTTTTGACTGTATAAGCATTGAGCCTTCTATAGTCAACACATAGGCGCCATTCACCAGATTTCTTTTTGACCAAAAGGGTAGGAGAGGCAAATGGACTGGTACTTTCTTGTATCATGTTGGATTTCAGCAAATGAGCTACCTGCTTTTCAATCTCGTCCTTCTGAGATGGAGTGTATCTGTATGGTTTAAGTCTGAAGGGTTGAACTCCAAGAAGCAAAGGAATGGAATGTGTGAGAGTGTTGTGGAGAGGAGTACCAGAAGGCTCATCAAATAAATCAGCAAACTGAGTGACTAACTCTTGAATTTCAAGTGGTACTATCTGTGCAACTGTTTCAGCGGACTGTTCAATAGAATATATCTCCACAATACCCCAAACTGAATCTTGTTTCTCCATTGCTATGAGCTGATTCAAGGTGATCTCATTAACAGTAGCCCCAGCATCTTGAACCCCATGTAGCCGAATAGTAGAATTCTGGTGGTTGAAACTAAGCCACTTCTTCTTCCATTGGATTTGCATAGGACTGAAAGTTTCAAGCCATTCCATGCCTAATATAGCATCATAGCACTGCAGAGGCAGAATTTTGAAGGTTGTAGTAAACATGACTCCTTGGGCTGTCCAAGAGCAATTGACCACCTCATGGGAGCAGACAAGAGTGGCACCATCAGCTACCTTGACTGACATGGAATGTTTTAAGCTAGTCCAGGGATACAAATCTGCTACCATGTGCTCACTAATGAAATTGTGAGAACTACTAGAGTCCACAAGAATGATAGCAGGTTTCTGATGAATATAAGCATGAATCTTCAGTGTGTGAGATTCACAAGTGCCTTTAACAGCCTGGTCTGAAAGAGCCATCAGTTCATCAGGATCTGAATTAGAAGTAGTTTCATTAGAGCAATCAATAGAGTTGCCCAAGAATTGCCAAACTTCTTCTATGACATTTAGTGGAACGGTATTTGGACACTTGTGTTGGCGTCCCCATTTGCCACCACACTTGAAACAGAGTCCTCTAGCTTTCCTGTAAGTCATCAATGCAGATAGCTTCTCATCAGGCTTGGCAATTGGTTCAGAAACTAATGGTTTAGCAATCCAAGGCTAAGCTGAAACTGTCCCAGAAGTTGTTGTGGCCCTGATGGCGGCTTTGTGAGAGCTAGAACTGTCCAGTTTTTTGAAATCATGGACGACAGGTCCAGCTAGGACTTCTTCCTGCAAAATGGCAAGAGAGCTCGTAGTATCGAGGTCTTTGGGTTTGTGTAATAAAAGAGCTGCTCTAATTTCAGGTTTGAGACCATCTATGAATTTGCTAGTGAGTATAGCAGGATTAACAAGTGGATCATGGGCAAGCAACTGATGCATGAGATCATCAAACAGGGTGATATATTCTACCATAGTTCCAGTTTGCTTCGCATGGAAAAATTGGCGAATAAAGTGATTAAACTGATCCCTATCAAATCGATCCACTACCAATTGACAGAGATGGTCCCAGGTACATTTCTTAAGATTAAGCTCTATGGTTTGCATCCATAAAGCAGCGGTTCCAATGAAATTTATGGTGGCTAACTTGACCCAATTTTCAGGAGGAACCTCATACAGATCAAAATAGGTATCACATTGCTTAATCTAGAACTTGGGACTGGTACCGCTAAATTTAGGAAAATCCAACTAAGGCATAGCAGGACTCATATGAGAACAGGAGCCGTATGAAGGATGATGATGGAATGCAAAACCAAAGTGAGGATGAGGACGAGGGGATCCATTTTGCGTACCATTGGTTGGAGGTGGTTCGAGGGTGTAGACGACCCCTGAACCATCACTCCGGTGGTGGGTTTCATCGCCATGGCCAATTGGCCCAGATGCCGCCTTCGGAGAGGACGGGACCAGATGAGCGGACCCCAGCACCTTGAGTGAAGCGGATCTAGCGTGAGCATGATGAGGAGTAGCTAGATTGGAAGTAGACTTGAGCTTGTCGAGTTGTTGGCGAAGGTTGTCGACGCAGTCGTGCAGATCTACAACCTGGCCATCGACCTTGGGCCTCCAGCACTCGAACACGGCCTTCGCGGCAGTAAGCTCGGCCACCGACTCATGAACCTCGCGAAGGCAATGGTTGTTCTCGGAAATCCCCTTTGATTGCGCATCAAGCTTGGTGAGAATCAACGTGAGCTGATCTTCAACCTTCATCGTCACTTGTAGGTGGGTACGGTGCTCGTGAGCCAGTATGATTGGCGACTCAGAATGCGGAACAGGGTGCATTAGGGTGGGAACGAATTGGACCGAACTGAATCTGATACCAGATGTAATGATGCTGGTATGGGTACTATATGAGTTTGATTTAGAACTAGATAGTATGGAGTTTACAAGCTCCGGTGGGCAAGGTTGCCGCCGGCCAACTCGAGTCATAGCTCGCCGCCTAAATCCGACGCCAACCAAGACGAAAAACAGCTAGACTCCTATTCCCCTTTTCTACCCCCTTGCTTACAGCTGTTGCTAGACAGCAAGCTCACCCGATGCAACGGGCCTGCTGGTCACCCATTCTGGGCCAGCATATTTCGCGTTGGGCATCCTTTCCCTCTTCGGCTTTGGGCTTCTCAGGCTTTGTAGCTTGTCAGCAGGCCGAACCGTGACATAGAGTTGATCAAAAGCACCCATCCCATGTTGTTGAGCAATGAAGTGTTTTCGGTTGAGATAATTCATAATACTATCATCTAAATATTACACGTGCATACATGATTAGGAAAAAAATTGGGTGAGGATCATCCCTACCAGGACGCCGTGAGGATTGTGCTGCTGGTAGGTGGGCCACATCAACCACATGTCCCGACCGTGTTTTCGTAGGGATGGTCCATGCTGATTTTTTCTGATGAGTATAACGCACGGACATTCATCGACGCCATGGTCATTTGCATCAAGGAGTTTAATCGCACTAACAAACCCCACCAGTGTTGTGTTGTCGACCTACGTGTATATATAGTACTACAATATAAATACCTACAGTCTAGCAGAGAATGTCGCCCGTGACTGGTGCGTGCTCTGCTCACTACACACTACTAGAGAACAGACTTTAGAACGATGTTCCAATTTGGCATTAGCATCGGCATTTTTTGCCCCCGGGACTAAAGGACCCTTTAGTCCCGGTTGGTTATACCAACCGGAACTAAAGGTCCCTGCCCAACGGTCGTCCGCGGGGCAGGGATCTTTAGTCCCGGCTGGTATTACCAACCGGGACTAAAGGTTTACCTTTAGTCCCGGTTGGTATTACCAACCGGGACTAAAGCTTTTAGTCCCGGTTTGGGTGATGCCGGCCCCCCTAACCGGGACTAATTATCCCGGCCTATACACCAGCTCATTTCTTCCTCCCTGAGCCCGAGCCATTCCATTCAAACTCGCTGCCTCTGTTCTTCAGCTTGCTGTTGTTCTTGCTCTCTCCCCCTCCATTGGTGTTGCTCTTCGATTTTGGAGGTAACAAACTTAATCCTCTTATGTTTTATCAGTAGCTTATCTCATTTTTGCGATGTAGATGCATATGTAACTTTATATGTTGGACTTTATTATGATTTTATATGTCATTTTTAGCTCAAAATCACATGATGATTTGCATATATGTTTGGATAAACAAAAGTTAAATTAGTTCATCAAAATCATGCCTCGCTCGTCCTCGCTGGAGCACACGCCATCCTCGTCCCCGGCGGCTTACGTGATCTTAGAATTAATTTTTCCATGAAATGAAAAACTTAAAAATAGTTAGAAAATTATAGAAAATCCGTACTAGTTGAACTTGCAGACCGTGTTCAGCTCGTGCTAGGGAAGAAGCTGATAGTGGTGTTTTCAAGCCCAACTGAGAAAATGATGAATTAACATATGCCCTAGAGAATCCTGAATACGGTGGTCGAACAAGAGGCTATGGGGCAGTTCCGTGGCTACTAGCATTCCCAGCAGACAAGGATACCTACAGAAGCCGCCAGAGAAAGAAGGATGAGGAGGTAGACCGAATCCGTATATTGAAGCAATTTGTTAATGAGTCACGACAAGCATTGCTTGAATCACGTGAACGAGAAAAATCTCTTGAGGCAAGAATGCAGGAGGAGATCAAGAGGCAAGTGCAGCTAGCAATGAGTCAAATGCAATCGCAATCAACGCCGGGAGTCACCATTAGCCCCGTTGGTCAGATGAAAAGCAGTTGTGCTTCCACGGAGCTGCTAGTTATTCAAGGTGACGCTGGGTTGCGATTCCCTATTGATGGCATTACCGAGCCTCTAACAACATGTGAGCTGCACATTCCAGATGGTAATAATGCATCAATCATGGTGGCTGTCGGGGTTGTATCTCCAATAGACCGAACGAAGACACAAAGAATCCATGGGTCAGTTATTCAACCTGGATATGCTAGCGTCTCGGTTGATAGAGTGCTCAAAGATTACAGCAATGTTCCTCTTGATATTGAAGGCGGTGATGGGGAGAAGACACTAGGAGAAGCAGAGAAGACATTTATTCAATGGCGCAAACGCTTCATCATCATTCCTAGGGCGCCACCACTTCCCCTACCTCACCCTAGGTACGAATGAAAGTGAATGAAATATTATTTTCCATTAATTTTATATTGGCTTCAAAAATAATTGACCCATAACTTATTTTTGTAGCAGGGTCTCCCCCCAGCCTAGCCCAATCATTCATTCCCCATCTCATCACAACGTCGCGGGGGGCGAGACGACTTCATCCCCACAATGATCTCCAACTCCTACACCGGTCCCACCGCCTCCACAACGATCTCCAACGCCTCCACGCCGGACTCCAACACCGGCCTCATCGCTTCCACGCCGGTCTCCAACACCGCCCCCACCCCCTCCACAGCGACGCACTACAAAGACGTCTAAGGTCCCGACGGCAAAAAAGGCCCAAAAAAAAGAGTTATTTCTCAAGAAATACTTCCTGAAAAGACTGATGAGCAAATAGCAGCTGAAGAAGACAAAAAAGTGAAAGATTTTTTTATAGATATCCAAAAGCAAAGACAAGCAAAGCTTAAGGAGAAGTCGTACTTTTACATACCATGAGATCAGCTGAGGCAGAAGGTCAAAGCTCACAAGAAAAAGATGCTTGAAGTTCGTAAGCCTCCGCCACTATCAGACTATGACCGCTCCCTCGTGAAGTCACATGATGCACATAAAAAAAGGAAAAGAGCATCAGGGAAGAATGTCCCACAGCTCGGACAACAGAAGCAACCAATGCAAAATCTTGTTGTTGCTAATGAATATGGTTCCAACATAGAAGTCTATCGACCAGACAACTCTGGAGAAGTGTCGGTTCAAGACCTTAATGTTTTTTTTGAACAAACTGGTTTAACCTTGGATCAAGTGACGGGCAAAGCTCCAATCCAGAACCTGGAAGTTGATACCTGGAAGACTTATAAATTTGGCAAAAGTCTGTACAACCCTGCGGCTCTGAATGAATTAGGTACGCAAATATACTTACTCAACAAGTGGTACATGCTGGCGTGTGGCAGGGGTGAGCAGTGGATCTTTGTCAGATTTAGAGACCATCATTACTTCCGTGGCGATAACATCTTACATATTAGTTTCGAAGAATTACATCAACTATACCACTTGGACGCTCTGGACAAATCAATCATTAGCTCTTTTTGTTTGTAAGTGATTCTTACTTTTATTTAATAAACTCACTTCCATGCGTACGTGTATATAATTATCCTCACATGTAACTTATATTTATATACAGATTCCAGATGTCAGAGCTCCAAAGAATACAAGACACCAGTGTTGGCTTCATTGATCCTTATATCGTATTCAAAACCGATATTATTGTCAAGGAGCACTGGGTATCTGAAGCATAGACGAATATCATGAAGTTCTTCGTGAAGCAGCACGACAAGACAACAATACTTTTCCCGTACAACTTTGAGTAAGTGTTAATAATAATGTAGTCTACGCATTTTATGTAATATCAATACAACTTATATGCATGTACGTGTGTGTATAAACCAATGCAGGTTTCACTGGATACTCATTGTCATTGAGTTAAACTCAAGTCGGTTAGTAATCTTGAACTCATTGAGAAAAGAGCGAGCACTATACCAAGATATGATAGACCAGGGGTAATTTCGATATCTCGCGCACAACTATTATTGAATAGACTTTGTCATAATTTATTAACGATCGTACATTATTGGTCGCACAGGGTTTGAAAAGAGTTTATTCGGCAACACCGCAAGGATTGCAAGGCACCACTTAATGTAGTTGAAATACCAGTAAGTTGTACTATATATACTTCCCCACGTGTTTAATTACTATATCGTACTTTAATTTACATGTGAGATGATGAGAATAATCTTCTTCTCGTACAGTGGTGTTTGCGGCAGCAACCAGATAATAACTTGTGTGGATACTACGTTTGTGAATTTATCACTGCACACATAAGAAAAACTCCTGAAGATGTACTCAGAGTACGTATATATCAATTTTTTATTTATTTTTAAATGAATATATATATATATATGTATTAATACTTTTTCTTTTATTTCAAATGCAAGACTGAATGGTTGAAACGAAGGGTCATGCAAAAAGACCATCTGAAAGCAGTTCAAGAGTCAATAGCAGGATATCTTCTAGAAAAAGTGCTAAATCCCAACGGCGAGTTCTACTTTGATCCTAAGAAACTAATGATGTAAATTAAATGTTTATTGATATTGTTATTTTCGAGAACAAGATTATGAAATGTTGTATATATACATATATATCTATAATATATATAGTTTCATACTTTATTCGAATATAATAATACTCGAGATGAGAATTAGATGTAATTATATGCGTGCGTGTATTTATATTAGCAGCGTAGAATACGTACATAAAAACATATTACTTCCCTCCGTTTGGGTTTACTTGTCAGCGACCATTTACTGTAGCAAATTTGACCATCTGTTTTTTCTTTTAAAAAAATCTTAGATACTTCAATGTATATAACACTAATGAAGTATGTTCAATAAAGAATCATATATGTGAAAACTTGATGTATCTAAAAATCTTTTGCAGAAAAAAACGTAGGGTCAAAATTGCTACAGTAATAGTTCGGTGACAAGTAAATGAAAACGGAGTAGTATATATTAAACAAATATGTGTAACTGAACTGAAAACAAATTAAACAAAAAAAGAAAAAGAAAAGGAACATTTAGTCCCGGTTGGGGATATCAACCGGGACTAAAGGGTGCGGCCACGTTTGCTCGGCTGGAGGGCCTTTAGTCCCGATTGGTAACACTAACCGATGACCCATGACTGAAGGTTCCACCTTTAGTCTCGAGATCATTGTTCCGGTGCAGTAACCAGGACTAAAGGCCATTACCGCCTGGGACAACGAGTCCATCCTGTAGCAGTGACAAGTTGTGAAGCACTGAAGCTCCTTCGCCAAGAGACCCAAGCGGCCGATGTCTCCGCCGCGCACGGTTTGCAGGACTCCGACTCATATTCCCTTACGCCCCTCCCCTGCCTCTCTGCCTGTTTCCGGCTAGACTCCGGCACGATCTCGAGACCTATGTCCGAGCGGGAAACCAAGTCGGCAACGGGCGCCCATAAATATAAACGCCGCCTGCGTTTGATTCTCTACCAAAACCAATCGATCGAACTCGAACCAGCTCACTGTAGCGGCGGCGGCCATGGAGAAGCTCGTGGCCATGATGGCCTTCTGCGAGGCACCGCTCGACGGCACCTTGGCTCCGTCGGGGGCCACCGGGTACTACGGCGCCTCCGCAACCGGCGGCGGCGACGTGGTGGCCTTGCTGGCCGCAGCCACGAAGAAGTGGCCGATGGAGAAGCTCGTTGCCACGATGGCCTTCTGCGAGGTGCCGCTCGACGGCACCTCGGCACCGTCGTCGGGTGCCGCCGGGTACGGCTCCTCCGCAACGGGCGGCGGAAATGTGGTGGCGCTGCTGGACGCAGCCACGAAGAAGTGGCCGGTGGAGAAGCTCGTGGCCACGATGGCCTTCTGCGAGGCGCCACTCGACGGCACCTTCGACGGCACCTCGGCTCCGTCGTCGGTGGCCGCCAGAGGGGCCAGCGCCTCCGCAACTGGCGGCGGCAACGTGGTGGCGTTGCTGGACGCGGCCGCGAAGAAGTGGCCGGTGGAGAGGCTCGTGACCACACTGGCTTTCTGCGAGGCGCCGTTCGATGGCACCTTCGACGGTACCACCTCGGCTCCGTCGTCGGGTGCCGCCGGGGGCAGCAGCGCCTCGGCAGCCAACGTCCCCGAGGCCGGCGGCGGCGGCGAAGACGCGGCGGCGTTGAGGCGGGCGTGGCTGGCCGACGCCAAGAAGGAGTGGCCGTTGCGGGAGCACCGGCTGCTGCGCGAGAAGGCTGGGAGCGTCGTCGATGGGCTGGCGATCTTCGAGACCGTCGCCTTGCAGTGACCAAGGAGATTGTTCTTTTTTCCTGTTGTTTTCCTAGTC
The DNA here is from genome assembly GCF_019320115.1 of Miscanthus floridulus. Lineage (NCBI taxonomy): Eukaryota > Viridiplantae > Streptophyta > Magnoliopsida > Poales > Poaceae > Miscanthus > Miscanthus floridulus. The sequence goes on from NC_089598.1 coordinate 3,377,677, forward strand.
CTTTTTCTTTGTTATGTTTGATCTTCACGAGCAATTCATCGGTGAACAGTAGAAAACGTAGGTGTCTCCGTTTACCAAATTACTCCTAGTCTGTTAAGGCTGCATTACTAGACTTTTTGCTGAGTTTTGTTCAAATTTAGTGTTCAAAGAGTCAATTTTTCAATTGCGTTGTCATTATGTCAAATTCATGCTCGTGACTCGCGAGACTTAAGAATTGTGGCAACCGATGCATCAGATTTGAATCGTTCCCAACAGCGGTTTACCTGCATATCTCTAGTTCTTTCTTTGCCTCCGACTGACAATGGATCAGGATTCGGCCCCACTCCGATCCTAGTTTATTTGATTCAATTCCACTCCAGCCCTCACTTATTTGATTCGACTCAATCCAATGCAATCCATAGTTTCACAGTATCCTAATCCACTCCGATCCTATTTTGAGCCCAAGGGCCTACGATCCAAGGGCCTTCACAAACATGTGCTGCCACTAGCAACGTGCTGCTACTAGGCACTGAAAGGGCCTTCTCAAGGGCTTTCCCAAACAATTAGCATGTAGTACTGCTACTAAGAATTAGCAACGTGCTGCTACTAAACAGATCATAGGAGTAGCTCATAAATAAAAATAAACTATAACATACATCCACCAGGTTCTTCATCTATTACAATTTTCCCATGCAAATTGACTTAAATTAAGAATAGTCTCATGCAAATGTCTTTATTTTGGGCATTTTCATCACATCTTGGATCCTTCAAATGGATGAACACTTCAGCACTGGGACCTGAAACACACTGATAGAGTTCAGTATGAGCAAGGCACCAAGTCGATATGGTTGATTGAAACACAAACATGAACACTACATTTGCATCCCAACTATGAAATGGAATTTCTCTGAAATAATGCAAACATTAACACTACATTCTTCTGCAAAAAAAATTTCTGAACATCAAAGGGGGCATAATTACCTGCATATACTATCTGGCCATGTGCAGTCTTGACTCTTGTGGCCATGTACACAAGACAGGGAAGGGAACCAGCTCAAGAGTCAAGAACATGCACTGCACATAGAAGTTTCAAAGGGGACTAATTAGATTGCTGCTCTGGATCACTAGTTTCAACTGAGGGATAAGCTCCGGCCACAAGTTATCCTTGTGCAGAGATTCTTGGACTGTAAATGTTCAGTTTCAAAGTAAGACTAACAGATAATTTTAGGGGGCAGTAAAATAGTAATCGATAGAAGCTTGGAAAAAGCTAGCCCATTTTATATATTAGATTAGACTTACAATTTCGGTATAAATAAACTTAAAATATCAGCAATACCAGTACATGACAAGAAGAACTAGCACATAGAAGTTACTCTAAGTTACTACCCTGGACATGGCTTAGCAGTTCAGCTTGTAAACAAAAAAGTACAGAACTGAAACATAGACCTACCCTGGACATGGCTTCTGATTCAGTTCAGAAATAAACGAAATAAAATACTAAGGGATTTCTCTTTCTGAACCTAGGTACATTATATTAACACTTCAAGTGTTTCTGGAGCAAGTGATGTTCTGTTTTTCCCAAGAATCCTTCCGGCTGCACTAAAAGCTGACTCTGATGACACCGTGCTAACCGGGATAGCTAGGAAATCTCTAGCCATCAGAGATAAGATTGGGAACACATCAGAATTCTTCTTCCACCAAGCAAGGACATTGAAGTTCTCATCTGGCCTCACGAAAACTATAGGGTCCTCTAAATATGTATCCAATTCTGTACTATAGTTTTCAGCACGAGACCTTGAGTTTCGAGATTTGCATATTTAGAGCTGAAAGATCAGAATTGGATACATATTTAGAGGACCCTATAGTTTTCATGAGGCCAGATGAGAACTTCAATGTCCTTGCTTGGTGGAAGAAGAATTCTGATGTGTTCCCAATCTTATCTCTGATGGCTAGAGATTTCCTAGCTATCCCGGTTAGCACGGTGTCATCAGAGTCAGCTTTTAGTGCAGCCGGAAGGATTCTTGGGGAAAACAGAACATCACTTGCTCCAGAAACACTTGAAGTGTTAATATAATGTACCTAGGTTCAGAAAGAGAAATCCCTTAGTATTTTATTTTGTTTATTTCTGAACTGAATCAGAAGCCATGTCCAGGGTAGGTCTATGTTTCAGTTCTGTACTTTTTTGTTTACAAGCTGAACTGCTAAGCCATGTCCAGGGTAGTAACTTAGAGTAACTTCTATGTGCTAGTTCTTCTTGTCATGTACTGGTATTGCTGATATTTTACGTTTATTTATACCGAAATTGTAAGTCTAATCTAATATATAAAATGGGATAGCTTTTTCCAAGCTTCTATCGATTACTATTTTACTGCCCCCTAAAATTATCTGTTAGTCTTACTTTGAAACTGAACATTTACTGTTGGAGGTAACAGAGAAAACAATCAGCCAGGGCAACTCTCCCAGGCGACTGCATTGCAATATATAGAGGATAAGTACTGCATTGATTACATACAGCTCACTAGAGCTTTAACTAGACAGAATAGCTGCCTGGGTACCCGCACAACTCTTGAGCTACCCAAGGACTTAATGACATAGATTAACTAAAAACTTAAATACACTAAATGTGCCTGGGAAGCAGGGCTTACAGCTACAGTTCTCCCCCTAAGACCTGCTTCAACCCTTCTTGATCTGCTTGATGCCAATTCTGCTTCTCATATCTTCAAGCTTGGCCTTGCCCAAAGCCTTAGTGAGAATGTCTGCCAATTGATCAGCTGTAGGGATGTACTCAGTCCTGATGCTGCCTTCTTCATTACAATCCCTGATAAAATGTTGCTTAACTCTGATATGTTTGCTCCTGTCATGGAAGACAGGGTTCTTAGCAAGTGCAATTGTAGACTTGTTGTTAACCCTCAGTTCCACAGTCTCCACCTTTCTTCCCAACAAATCAGCCAACAATCTTGACAGCCACAGGGCTTGTGTTGCTGCTGAAGTCATAGCCACATATTCAGCCTCACAACTAGACAAAGCCACCACCCTCTGCTTGATAGATTGCCAGCTGACCAAGCTATTGCCAAAAAAGAACAGACAACCTGTTGTGCTTTTGCTGGAGTCAATATCACCGGCTAGGTCTGAATCACAGTAGCCCACAAACCTAGCAGAATTTGGGGCTCTTTTGAACTGCAGACCATAGTCCAATGTTCCAGCCAAGTACCTCAGCACCCTCTTGACTTCTTGCTGGTGCTCAGTGGTTGGTTTCTCCAAGAATCTGCTCACATAGCCCACTGAGAAAGCCAAATCAGGCCTGGTATGAACCAGGTATCTCAAGCTTCCAACCAGCCTCCTATACTGAGTTGGATCCACCTTCTTGGCAGTGCTATGCTTGCTGAGCTTCAGGCGCTCTTCCATTGGTGTAGCTGCTGGATTGCAATCAGACATGCCTCCTAGTTCTAGGATTTTCTTGGCATAGTGAGTCTGCCTCATGGTGGTCTCATTCTTGCCTTGCTGCACTTCAATGCCAAGGTAGAAACTGAGCAAACCCAAGTCACTCATCTCAAAGGTGGATTTCATCCTTTCCTTGAAAGCCTTTACTTCATCTTTGACTGCTCCAGTGATGATCAGATCATCAACATAGACCCCAACCAGCAACACTGAGCCCTCTGAACCTTTCCTGTAAATTGCTGCTTCATGTTTGCTCTGTTTGAACCCCATTTCCTTCAGAGTAGAGTCCAACTTAGCGTTCCACACCCTGGGTGCCTGCTTCAGCCCATACAAAGCTTTGTGCAGGCGATATACCTTGCTTTCTTCCCCAGGAATAGCAAACCCAGGTGGCTGCTGGACATATACTTCTTCCTTGAGCTCTCCATTTAGAAAAGCTGACTTGACATCCATATGATGAACAGTCCATCCTTCCTGGGCAGCTAGAGCAAGCAGCAGTCTCACTGATTCTATGCGCGCAACAGGAGCGAACACATCCTCATAATCAACACCCTCTTGCTGCACAAACCCACGAGCAACAAGCCGAGCCTTGTGCTTGATCACATCTCCTTTCTCATCTTTCTTCAGCTTGTAGACCCATTTTAGAGAAATTGGCCGATGGCCAGCTCGGGGAGACACAAGCTCCCAGGTGCCATTGCGCTCAACAGCGCGCAGCTCCTCTTTCATTGCTGCCTACCATGCAGGATCATCTTTTGCCTCTGCATAAGAAATGGGTTCCCCAGAGTGGGTGAGGTGGAGCTCTGCGAACAAGCACTGCGCCAGCGGCGGAACTTCCTGTTCCCCGCCCAATATGCCATCTATGGTACGATAGCGTAGCTGCTCGTCGTTGTGATAAGTGTCCAGCCGTTCCTCATCATCTTCCAAGGGAGTCACGTGCTCCACTTGTGGGCTGGCTGGAGTTGGTGGTGGTGAAGGCGTTCTGGATGTCTCAGACACCTCTTCTCCTGCATCAAGCACCGATTCTGCTGCTGGGAAAGCTTCAGGTGAGGCAGAATGGGGCTGAGGAGATGAGTGTGACTGCACTGAACCTCCAGCTCCAGGGACTTCTTCCTCCCAAGGAAATTCCACCACAAAATCACTACCAGCTGCCCCAGACGTACCTGCTGCTGGTGATGTCCAATCCCAACCTCTTCCTTCATCAAAAACCACATCTCGGCTGACACGTACACGCTGAGATGCTGGATCAAAAACTCGATAGGCTTTGGCTCCTTCAGCATAGCCAATAAATACTCCAGCTTCACCACGATCATCAAGTTTCCTGAGCTGAGACAAACGGCGAGTATATGCCACACAACCAAACACCTTCAGATGGCCAACAGTGGGTGCTCAGCCATGCCATGCTTCATAGGGAGTGACATCACCTAGAGCCTTGGTTGGTGACCGATTCAGAATATGCACAGCAGTCATCACTGCCTCCCCCCAAAACTTGGCTGGCATCTGGCGCTGCTTGAGTAAGGCACGTGCCATGGCCACCACGGTTTGATTTCTACGCTCCACCACGCCATTCTGCTGTGGTGAATGAGGAGCACTGTAATGCCTTTTGACTCCTTCATTGGCACAATAAGCAGCAAATTCTGCAACAGTAAACTCTCCTCCATTATCTGTGCGCAGAGCTTTCAGTTTACGCCCACTCTCCACCTCTACAGCAGCCTTCACCTTCTTGATAGCATCTGCTGCAGCATCCTTAGATGACAGCAGCACTGCCCACATGAATCGTGTGGCATCATCTACAAGCAGCAGAATATAGCGATTACCTGCCGAAGTTGCTGGTGTAACTAGCCCACAGAGATCACCATGCACCAATTCAAGGTGATCCTGAGCACGATATGTTGCTGCAGCAGGAAATGATCACCTCCTCTGTTTGGTGGTGACACAAGTGTCACACACTTGCTCAACATGATCGATCTTTGGCATCCCTCTTGCCATTTCCTCCTTGCCAAGCCTCCGCAGGGCCTCAAAATTCAGATGCCCAAAACGCTCATGCCATTGCCACGCCTCCTCATCCCTGCGCGCAGCAAGACACACTGGCTGTGCTGTCTTCATATGCAGTACATACAGCCGGTTCGCGCCACGCCTCACCTTGGCCAGTAGGCGACCGCTGCTGCGTTCCCAAATCCGCAGTACTCCATCATCAATCACCACCTTTGAGCCATTCTCATCAAGTTGACCGAGGCTCATGATCGAATTCTTCAATGCCGGAATGAAATAAACTCCATGAAGAACACGATGCTCACCAGTCTTTGCTTCAAAAACAATTGAGCCAACGCCCTTGATTTCCACCTTGGACGCGTCCCCGAACCGAACCGTGCCTCGAACGTCCGTGTTCAGGTCTGAAAACATGTCACGCCGCCCAGTCATGTGGTGTGTTGCGCCTGAATCAAGGTACCAGCCGCCAGCCATCTCTTCATCATCTGCTCCCAGATAGGCACGCGCACGTGGCTCAAAGAACTCAACGCGCTGCGCTGTATAGTTGAGCTCCGGCGTGCTCTGTTCCATCTCAATGAAGCAGTGAGACAGAAACAGAGCTGCATCTTCCTCACACTCAGCAAACTGGGCACGCCCTTCATGTCCTCCTTGCTGCCCAGCTTGGTTACCGCCGCCACGGCCTCCTCCACGGTTTCCGCCGCCGCGTTCACCACGATTTCCTCCCCCGCCGCCGCGCTCTGTTCCATCACGGCGCGGCTGGGGACATTCACACGCCCAATGCCCTTCCTGATGGCAGTTGAGGCACGTGTTGGGGCCAACACGGCCGGCGCCATTGCCTTCTCCACATCCGCCGCCACGGCCAGCACCTCTGCCCCGTCCGCGTCCACCTCCGCGGCTGCGTCCTCCGCCACCGCCGCGCTGGTTCTTGAAACCAGAACCGCCAGCTTCTTCTGCGCCTTTCTTCTCCTTCCTCAAACGCGCACGCCACTGCTCCTCAGTGTACAGCAGCTTGCCGTTGATGGACACCGGCTCTGTCACAGCTTGCGCTTCACGGTCATCCACCGCCTTGAGCCTTCCTGTCACCTCTTCAAGCGTGAGCGCCTCGAAGTCGAGGAACTGCTCAATGGCGACGACGATCTGCGCGTACTTGGTCGGCACCGTGCGCAGAAACTTTTCCACGACACGCGCCTCATCGATGTCCCTGTCTCCATGAAGCACCAGCTGCTGGTGCAGAGTTGACAGCCGCAGGGCAAAATCCTCCACCGGCTCGCCAGGCTTGACGTCAATGTTCTCCCACTCCCGACGCAGTCGCTGCAACGTCGCTCGGCGGACCCTGTCCACACCGATACGAGTCGCAGCGATGGCATCCCATGCCTCTTTTGCCGTCGCCTTGTCAAGGAGCGGGAGCCCCAACTCCTTGGGCACAGCAGCGACGATCACCTCCAGAGCTCGCCTATCGTCGCGAAACTGCACTGGGCCTCCTTCGACAGCTTCCCAGAGGTCGCGCGCCTGCATCCTGAGCTTCATCGTCTGGCTCCACTCATAATAATTGGTCTTGTCCAGCATTGGCCATGATGTGCCGCTGCCGGAATCGCGGTAGACCACCCTGCCTTGCGGCGACTCATAGCGACCGCCGCCACGACGCCTTCGGTCACGCAGTGGTGACTGCGAACGGCGCCTGTCCCGCGGCGGAGTCCGCGGCCGCCGGTTCCTCCGGTCCTCCTCTTCTTCCTCCTCCTCCTCCTCCTCATCTCCCTTCTCTGCTGCTATCTCCGCCCGCAGCTCCTGCGCTGTCCTGGCCGCCGCCTCCGCGGCTGCTGCAGCCTGCTGTGCCGCCTCGACAGCCAGCGCCGCCGCCTCCTCTGCTGCCTTTAGGCGCGCAGCCCTGCCAGAGGGGTCGCCCAGCTCGCCCTCAGTGGCTCCCTTGGTCTTCCTAGCCCGGCGCTCAGAGGAGGTTGACGTCATGGAGAAGATGAGAAGGTGAGAAGGTGTCTAACCTACTCTCTGATACCAATTGTTGGAGGTAACAGAGAAAACAATCAGCCAGGGCAACTCTCCCAGGCGACTGCATTGCAATATATAGAGGATAAGTACTGCATTGATTACATACAGCTCACTAGAGCTTTAACTAGACAGAATAGCTGCCTGGGTACCCGCACAACTCTTGAGCTACCCAAGGACTTAATGACATAGATTAACTAAAAACTTAAATACACTAAATGTGCCTGGGAAGCAGGGCTTACAGCTACATTTACAGTCCAAGAATCTCTGCACAAGGATAACTTGTGGCCGGAGCTTATCCCTCAGTTGAAACTAGTGATCCAGAGCAGCAATCTAATTAGTCCCCTTTGAAACTTCTATGTGCAGTGCATGTTCTTGACTCTTGAGCTGGTTCCCTTCCCTGTCTTGTGTACATGGCCACAAGAGTCAAGACTGCACATGGCCAGATAGTATATGCAGGTAATTATGCCCCCTTTGATGTTCAGAAATTTTTTTTGCAGAAGAATGTAGTGTTAATGTTTGCATTATTTCAGAGAAATTCCATTTCATAGTCGGGATGCAAATGTAGTGTTCATGTTTGTGTTTCAATCAACCATATCGACTTGGTGCCTTGTTCATACTGAACTCTATCAGTGTGTTTCAGGTCCCAGTGCTGAAGTGTTCATCCATTTGAAGGATCCAAGATTTGAAGAAAATGCCCAAAATAAAGACATTTGCATGAGACTATTCTTAATTTAAGTCAATTTGCATGGGAAAATTGTAATAGATGAAGAACCTGGTGGATGTATCTTATAGTTTATTTTTATTTATGAGCTACTCCTATGATCTGTTTAGTAGCAGCACGTTGCTAATTCTTAGTAGCAGTACTACATGCTAATTGTTTGGGAAAGCCCTTGCAGTGCCTAGTAGCAGCACGTTGCTAGTGGCAGCACATGTTTGTGAAGGCGTAGGCCTTTGGCTCAAAATAGGATCGGAGTGGATTAGGATACTGTGAAATTATGGATTGCATTGGATTGAGTCGAATCAAATCAGTGAGGGCTGGAGTGGAATTGGACCGGTCAATAATAAACTAGGATCGGAGTGGGGCCGAATCCTGATCCATTGTCAGTCGTAGAAGGCAGAGGCAAAGAAAGAACTAGAGATATGCAGGTAAACCGTTGTTGGGAACGATTCAAATCTGATACATCGGTTGCAACAATTCTTAAGTCTCACGAGCATGAATTTGACATAATGACAACGCAATTGAAAAATTGACTCTTTGAATACTAAATTTGAACAAAACTCAGCAAAAAGTCTAGTAATGCAGCCTTAACAGACTAGGAGTAATTTGGTAAACGGAGACACCTACGTTTTCTACTGTTCGCCGATGAATTGCTCGTGAAGATCAAACATAACAAAGAAAAAGGACTAGGAAAACAACAGGAAAAAAGAACAATCTCCTTGGTCACTGCAAGGCGACGGTCTCGAAGATCGCTAGCCCATCGACGACGCTCCCAGCCTTCTCGCGCAGCAGCCGGTGCTCCCGCAACGGCCACTCCTTCTTGGCGTCGGCCAGCCACGCCCGCCTCAACGCCGCCGCGTCTTCGCCGCCGCCGCCGGCCTCGGGGACGTTGGCTGCCGAGGCGCTGCTGCCCCGGCGGCACCCGACGACGGAGCCGAGGTGGTACCGTCGAAGGTGCCATCGAACGGCGCCTCGCAGAAAGCCAGTGTGGTCACGAGCCTCTCCACCGGCCACTTCTTCGCGGCCGCGTCCAGCAACGCCACCACGTTGCCGCCGCCAGTTGCGGAGGCGCTGGCCCCTCTGGCGGCCACCGACGACGGAGCCGAGGTGCCGTCGAGTGGCGCCTCGCAGAAGGCCATCGTGGCCACGAGCTTCTCCACCGGCCACTTCTTCGTGGCTGCGTCCAGCAGCGCCACCACATTGCCGCCGCCCGTTGCGGAGGAGCCGTACCCGGCGGCACCCGACGACGGTGCCGAGGTGCCGTCGAGCAGCGCCTCGCAGAAGGCCATTGTGGCAGCGAGCTTCTCCATCGGCCACTTCTTCGTGGCTGCGGCCAGCAACGCCACCACGTTGCCGCCGCCGGTTGCGGAGGCGCCGTAGTACCCGGTGGCCCCCGACGGAGCCAAGGTGCCGTCGAGCGGTGCCTCGCAGAAGGCCATCATGGCCACGAGCTTCTCCATGGCCGCCGCCGCTACGGTGAGCTGGTTCGAGTTCGATCGATTGGTTTTGGTAGGGAATCAAATGCAGGCGGCAGGTGTCGTTTATATTTATGGGCGCCCGTAGCTTGCCGACTTGGTTTCCCGCTCGGACATAGGCCGCGAGATCGTGCCGGAGTCTAGTCGGAAACAGGCAGAGAGGCAGGGGAGGGGCGTAAGGGAATATGAGTCGGAGTCCTGCAAACCGTGCGCGGCCGCTTGGGTCTCTTGGCGAAGGAGCTTCAGTGCTTCACAACTTGTAGTGAGCAGAGCACGCACCAGTCGTGGGCGACATTCTCTGCTATACTGTAGGTATTTATATTGTAGTACTATATATACACGTAGGTCGACAACACAACACTGGTGGGGTTTGTCCGTGCGATTAAACTCCTTGATGCAAATGACCATGGCGTCGATGAATGTCCGTGCGTTATACTCATCGGAAAAAAAAATTCAGCATGGACCATCCCTACGAAAACACGGTCGGGACGTGTGGTTGACGTGGCCCACCTACCAGCAGCATAATCCGCACGACGTCCTAGGAGGGATGATCCTCACCCAATTTTTTTCCTAATCATATATGCACGTGTAATATTTAGATGATACTATTATGAATTATCTCAACCGAAAATGCTTCATTGCTCAACAACATGGGACGGGTACTTTTGATCAACTCTGTGTTGGATCTGCGAACACAAGGTTGACAAGTACCCTTGTGTGTTCGTTTTATGATGAGTGATTGTCAATGTGATCCACGAAGTGGGTTGAGTGGTGACTAACCCTACCATGGAGAAAGCTATGTGTGCGACATGTCTTTTGGCTTGTGTTGTGCAGGTGTGGAGCTCGGATGCGGTGGTCGACGGCGAGGTGAAGGTTAAGGAGGACGTGCCGTGCCGACAGACCGGGAGCGGTGAAGGACGGACGTGGGGCTTGGACCGAGGGACCCAGAGGCCGGGTGACTAGCTGCGGTGGCTGACACTTAGGACATCGACAAATGCAAGAAGACATGGAGTGACGGTGTTGACCGGGTCAAGACGGCGGACGCGTGAGTCGAGCGAGGCTCAGGAGGACTTGGCGGGCTGGCCGGTCGAGGACGGCGGTGACACGCGTCGGATGGCGGGGGACGCGTATGGAGTACGCTACCCGCGGACGGTTTGATGGTTTGGGTCTCAAAACCATCGGATGGACGATTTACGGGTTTGGGCCTCAAAACTCGGGCGGAGGTTCCGAGGAGGGACGGACGGCACGTGGCGGCATCGGGAAGTTCGCGTCGAGGCGAAGCAACCGGTGAGTAGGCGCGGTGGCCGTCGGATCAAGATTACACCAGGTTGGACAACAACGCCCTTGGTTTAGGGGGCAGTAAAATAGTAATCGATAGAAGCTTGGAAAAAGCTAGCCCATTTTATATATTAGATTAGACTTACAATTTCGGTATAAATAAACTTAAAATATCAGCAATACCAGTACATGACAAGAAGAACTAGCACATAGAAGTTACTCTAAGTTACTACCCTGGACATGGCTTAGCAGTTCAGCTTGTAAACAAAAAAGTACAGAACTGAAACATAGACCTACCCTGGACATGGCTTCTGATTCAGTTCAGAAATAAACGAAATAAAATACTAAGGGATTTCTCTTTCTGAACCTAGGTACATTATATTAACACTTCAAGTGTTTCTGGAGCAAGTGATGTTCTGTTTTTCCCAAGAATCCTTCCGGCTGCACTAAAAGCTGACTCTGATGACACCGTGCTAACCGGGATAGCTAGGAAATCTCTAGCCATCAGAGATAAGATTGGGAACACATCAGAATTCTTCTTCCACCAAGCAAGGACATTGAAGTTCTCATCTGGCCTCACGAAAACTATAGGGTCCTCTAAATATGTATCCAATTCTGTACTATAGTTTTCAGCACGAGACCTTGAGTTTCGAGATTTGCATATTTAGAGCTGAAAGATCAGAATTGGATACATATTTAGAGGACCCTATAGTTTTCATGAGGCCAGATGAGAACTTCAATGTCCTTGCTTGGTGGAAGAAGAATTCTGATGTGTTCCCAATCTTATCTCTGATGGCTAGAGATTTCCTAGCTATCCCGGTTAGCACGGTGTCATCAGAGTCAGCTTTTAGTGCAGCCGGAAGGATTCTTGGGGAAAACAGAACATCACTTGCTCCAGAAACACTTGAAGTGTTAATATAATGTACCTAGGTTCAGAAAGAGAAATCCCTTAGTATTTTATTTTGTTTATTTCTGAACTGAATCAGAAGCCATGTCCAGGGTAGGTCTATGTTTCAGTTCTGTACTTTTTTGTTTACAAGCTGAACTGCTAAGCCATGTCCAGGGTAGTAACTTAGAGTAACTTCTATGTGCTAGTTCTTCTTGTCATGTACTGGTATTGCTGATATTTTACGTTTATTTATACCGAAATTGTAAGTCTAATCTAATATATAAAATGGGATAGCTTTTTCCAAGCTTCTATCGATTACTATTTTACTGCCCCCTAAAATTATCTGTTAGTCTTACTTTGAAACTGAACATTTACTGTTGGAGGTAACAGAGAAAACAATCAGCCAGGGCAACTCTCCCAGGCGACTGCATTGCAATATATAGAGGATAAGTACTGCATTGATTACATACAGCTCACTAGAGCTTTAACTAGACAGAATAGCTGCCTGGGTACCCGCACAACTCTTGAGCTACCCAAGGACTTAATGACATAGATTAACTAAAAACTTAAATACACTAAATGTGCCTGGGAAGCAGGGCTTACAGCTACAGTTCTCCCCCTAAGACCTGCTTCAACCCTTCTTGATCTGCTTGATGCCAATTCTGCTTCTCATATCTTCAAGCTTGGCCTTGCCCAAAGCCTTAGTGAGAATGTCTGCCAATTGATCAGCTGTAGGGATGTACTCAGTCCTGATGCTGCCTTCTTCATTACAATCCCTGATAAAATGTTGCTTAACTCTGATATGTTTGCTCCTGTCATGGAAGACAGGGTTCTTAGCAAGTGCAATTGTAGACTTGTTGTTAACCCTCAGTTCCACAGTCTCCACCTTTCTTCCCAACAAATCAGCCAACAATCTTGACAGCCACAGGGCTTGTGTTGCTGCTGAAGTCATAGCCACATATTCAGCCTCACAACTAGACAAAGCCACCACCCTCTGCTTGATAGATTGCCAGCTGACCAAGCTATTGCCAAAAAAGAACAGACAACCTGTTGTGCTTTTGCTGGAGTCAATATCACCGGCTAGGTCTGAATCACAGTAGCCCACAAACCTAGCAGAATTTGGGGCTCTTTTGAACTGCAGACCATAGTCCAATGTTCCAGCCAAGTACCTCAGCACCCTCTTGACTTCTTGCTGGTGCTCAGTGGTTGGTTTCTCCAAGAATCTGCTCACATAGCCCACTGAGAAAGCCAAATCAGGCCTGGTATGAACCAGGTATCTCAAGCTTCCAACCAGCCTCCTATACTGAGTTGGATCCACCTTCTTGGCAGTGCTATGCTTGCTGAGCTTCAGGCGCTCTTCCATTGGTGTAGCTGCTGGATTGCAATCAGACATGCCTCCTAGTTCTAGGATTTTCTTGGCATAGTGAGTCTGCCTCATGGTGGTCTCATTCTTGCCTTGCTGCACTTCAATGCCAAGGTAGAAACTGAGCAAACCCAAGTCACTCATCTCAAAGGTGGATTTCATCCTTTCCTTGAAAGCCTTTACTTCATCTTTGACTGCTCCAGTGATGATCAGATCATCAACATAGACCCCAACCAGCAACACTGAGCCCTCTGAACCTTTCCTGTAAATTGCTGCTTCATGTTTGCTCTGTTTGAACCCCATTTCCTTCAGAGTAGAGTCCAACTTAGCGTTCCACACCCTGGGTGCCTGCTTCAGCCCATACAAAGCTTTGTGCAGGCGATATACCTTGCTTTCTTCCCCAGGAATAGCAAACCCAGGTGGCTGCTGGACATATACTTCTTCCTTGAGCTCTCCATTTAGAAAAGCTGACTTGACATCCATATGATGAACAGTCCATCCTTCCTGGGCAGCTAGAGCAAGCAGCAGTCTCACTGATTCTATGCGCGCAACAGGAGCGAACACATCCTCATAATCAACACCCTCTTGCTGCACAAACCCACGAGCAACAAGCCGAGCCTTGTGCTTGATCACATCTCCTTTCTCATCTTTCTTCAGCTTGTAGACCCATTTTAGAGAAATTGGCCGATGGCCAGCTCGGGGAGACACAAGCTCCCAGGTGCCATTGCGCTCAACAGCGCGCAGCTCCTCTTTCATTGCTGCCTACCATGCAGGATCATCTTTTGCCTCTGCATAAGAAATGGGTTCCCCAGAGTGGGTGAGGTGGAGCTCTGCGAACAAGCACTGCGCCAGCGGCGGAACTTCCTGTTCCCCGCCCAATATGCCATCTATGGTACGATAGCGTAGCTGCTCGTCGTTGTGATAAGTGTCCAGCCGTTCCTCATCATCTTCCAAGGGAGTCACGTGCTCCACTTGTGGGCTGGCTGGAGTTGGTGGTGGTGAAGGCGTTCTGGATGTCTCAGACACCTCTTCTCCTGCATCAAGCACCGATTCTGCTGCTGGGAAAGCTTCAGGTGAGGCAGAATGGGGCTGAGGAGATGAGTGTGACTGCACTGAACCTCCAGCTCCAGGGACTTCTTCCTCCCAAGGAAATTCCACCACAAAATCACTACCAGCTGCCCCAGACGTACCTGCTGCTGGTGATGTCCAATCCCAACCTCTTCCTTCATCAAAAACCACATCTCGGCTGACACGTACACGCTGAGATGCTGGATCAAAAACTCGATAGGCTTTGGCTCCTTCAGCATAGCCAATAAATACTCCAGCTTCACCACGATCATCAAGTTTCCTGAGCTGAGACAAACGGCGAGTATATGCCACACAACCAAACACCTTCAGATGGCCAACAGTGGGTGCTCAGCCATGCCATGCTTCATAGGGAGTGACATCACCTAGAGCCTTGGTTGGTGACCGATTCAGAATATGCACAGCAGTCATCACTGCCTCCCCCCAAAACTTGGCTGGCATCTGGCGCTGCTTGAGTAAGGCACGTGCCATGGCCACCACGGTTTGATTTCTACGCTCCACCACGCCATTCTGCTGTGGTGAATGAGGAGCACTGTAATGCCTTTTGACTCCTTCATTGGCACAATAAGCAGCAAATTCTGCAACAGTAAACTCTCCTCCATTATCTGTGCGCAGAGCTTTCAGTTTACGCCCACTCTCCACCTCTACAGCAGCCTTCACCTTCTTGATAGCATCTGCTGCAGCATCCTTAGATGACAGCAGCACTGCCCACATGAATCGTGTGGCATCATCTACAAGCAGCAGAATATAGCGATTACCTGCCGAAGTTGCTGGTGTAACTAGCCCACAGAGATCACCATGCACCAATTCAAGGTGATCCTGAGCACGATATGTTGCTGCAGCAGGAAATGATCACCTCCTCTGTTTGGTGGTGACACAAGTGTCACACACTTGCTCAACATGATCGATCTTTGGCATCCCTCTTGCCATTTCCTCCTTGCCAAGCCTCCGCAGGGCCTCAAAATTCAGATGCCCAAAACGCTCATGCCATTGCCACGCCTCCTCATCCCTGCGCGCAGCAAGACACACTGGCTGTGCTGTCTTCATATGCAGTACATACAGCCGGTTCGCGCCACGCCTCACCTTGGCCAGTAGGCGACCGCTGCTGCGTTCCCAAATCCGCAGTACTCCATCATCAATCACCACCTTTGAGCCATTCTCATCAAGTTGACCGAGGCTCATGATCGAATTCTTCAATGCCGGAATGAAATAAACTCCATGAAGAACACGATGCTCACCAGTCTTTGCTTCAAAAACAATTGAGCCAACGCCCTTGATTTCCACCTTGGACGCGTCCCCGAACCGAACCGTGCCTCGAACGTCCGTGTTCAGGTCTGAAAACATGTCACGCCGCCCAGTCATGTGGTGTGTTGCGCCTGAATCAAGGTACCAGCCGCCAGCCATCTCTTCATCATCTGCTCCCAGATAGGCACGCGCACGTGGCTCAAAGAACTCAACGCGCTGCGCTGTATAGTTGAGCTCCGGCGTGCTCTGTTCCATCTCAATGAAGCAGTGAGACAGAAACAGAGCTGCATCTTCCTCACACTCAGCAAACTGGGCACGCCCTTCATGTCCTCCTTGCTGCCCAGCTTGGTTACCGCCGCCACGGCCTCCTCCACGGTTTCCGCCGCCGCGTTCACCACGATTTCCTCCCCCGCCGCCGCGCTCTGTTCCATCACGGCGCGGCTGGGGACATTCACACGCCCAATGCCCTTCCTGATGGCAGTTGAGGCACGTGTTGGGGCCAACACGGCCGGCGCCATTGCCTTCTCCACATCCGCCGCCACGGCCAGCACCTCTGCCCCGTCCGCGTCCACCTCCGCGGCTGCGTCCTCCGCCACCGCCGCGCTGGTTCTTGAAACCAGAACCGCCAGCTTCTTCTGCGCCTTTCTTCTCCTTCCTCAAACGCGCACGCCACTGCTCCTCAGTGTACAGCAGCTTGCCGTTGATGGACACCGGCTCTGTCACAGCTTGCGCTTCACGGTCATCCACCGCCTTGAGCCTTCCTGTCACCTCTTCAAGCGTGAGCGCCTCGAAGTCGAGGAACTGCTCAATGGCGACGACGATCTGCGCGTACTTGGTCGGCACCGTGCGCAGAAACTTTTCCACGACACGCGCCTCATCGATGTCCCTGTCTCCATGAAGCACCAGCTGCTGGTGCAGAGTTGACAGCCGCAGGGCAAAATCCTCCACCGGCTCGCCAGGCTTGACGTCAATGTTCTCCCACTCCCGACGCAGTCGCTGCAACGTCGCTCGGCGGACCCTGTCCACACCGATACGAGTCGCAGCGATGGCATCCCATGCCTCTTTTGCCGTCGCCTTGTCAAGGAGCGGGAGCCCCAACTCCTTGGGCACAGCAGCGACGATCACCTCCAGAGCTCGCCTATCGTCGCGAAACTGCACTGGGCCTCCTTCGACAGCTTCCCAGAGGTCGCGCGCCTGCATCCTGAGCTTCATCGTCTGGCTCCACTCATAATAATTGGTCTTGTCCAGCATTGGCCATGATGTGCCGCTGCCGGAATCGCGGTAGACCACCCTGCCTTGCGGCGACTCATAGCGACCGCCGCCACGACGCCTTCGGTCACGCAGTGGTGACTGCGAACGGCGCCTGTCCCGCGGCGGAGTCCGCGGCCGCCGGTTCCTCCGGTCCTCCTCTTCTTCCTCCTCCTCCTCCTCCTCATCTCCCTTCTCTGCTGCTATCTCCGCCCGCAGCTCCTGCGCTGTCCTGGCCGCCGCCTCCGCGGCTGCTGCAGCCTGCTGTGCCGCCTCGACAGCCAGCGCCGCCGCCTCCTCTGCTGCCTTTAGGCGCGCAGCCCTGCCAGAGGGGTCGCCCAGCTCGCCCTCAGTGGCTCCCTTGGTCTTCCTAGCCCGGCGCTCAGAGGAGGTTGACGTCATGGAGAAGATGAGAAGGTGAGAAGGTGTCTAACCTACTCTCTGATACCAATTGTTGGAGGTAACAGAGAAAACAATCAGCCAGGGCAACTCTCCCAGGCGACTGCATTGCAATATATAGAGGATAAGTACTGCATTGATTACATACAGCTCACTAGAGCTTTAACTAGACAGAATAGCTGCCTGGGTACCCGCACAACTCTTGAGCTACCCAAGGACTTAATGACATAGATTAACTAAAAACTTAAATACACTAAATGTGCCTGGGAAGCAGGGCTTACAGCTACATTTACAGTCCAAGAATCTCTGCACAAGGATAACTTGTGGCCGGAGCTTATCCCTCAGTTGAAACTAGTGATCCAGAGCAGCAATCTAATTAGTCCCCTTTGAAACTTCTATGTGCAGTGCATGTTCTTGACTCTTGAGCTGGTTCCCTTCCCTGTCTTGTGTACATGGCCACAAGAGTCAAGACTGCACATGGCCAGATAGTATATGCAGGTAATTATGCCCCCTTTGATGTTCAGAAATTTTTTTTGCAGAAGAATGTAGTGTTAATGTTTGCATTATTTCAGAGAAATTCCATTTCATAGTCGGGATGCAAATGTAGTGTTCATGTTTGTGTTTCAATCAACCATATCGACTTGGTGCCTTGTTCATACTGAACTCTATCAGTGTGTTTCAGGTCCCAGTGCTGAAGTGTTCATCCATTTGAAGGATCCAAGATTTGAAGAAAATGCCCAAAATAAAGACATTTGCATGAGACTATTCTTAATTTAAGTCAATTTGCATGGGAAAATTGTAATAGATGAAGAACCTGGTGGATGTATCTTATAGTTTATTTTTATTTATGAGCTACTCCTATGATCTGTTTAGTAGCAGCACGTTGCTAATTCTTAGTAGCAGTACTACATGCTAATTGTTTGGGAAAGCCCTTGCAGTGCCTAGTAGCAGCACGTTGCTAGTGGCAGCACATGTTTGTGAAGGCGTAGGCCTTTGGCTCAAAATAGGATCGGAGTGGATTAGGATACTGTGAAATTATGGATTGCATTGGATTGAGTCGAATCAAATCAGTGAGGGCTGGAGTGGAATTGGACCGGTCAATAATAAACTAGGATCGGAGTGGGGCCGAATCCTGATCCATTGTCAGTCGTAGAAGGCAGAGGCAAAGAAAGAACTAGAGATATGCAGGTAAACCGTTGTTGGGAACGATTCAAATCTGATACATCGGTTGCAACAATTCTTAAGTCTCACGAGCATGAATTTGACATAATGACAACGCAATTGAAAAATTGACTCTTTGAATACTAAATTTGAACAAAACTCAGCAAAAAGTCTAGTAATGCAGCCTTAACAGACTAGGAGTAATTTGGTAAACGGAGACACCTACGTTTTCTACTGTTCGCCGATGAATTGCTCGTGAAGATCAAACATAACAAAGAAAAAGGACTAGGAAAACAACAGGAAAAAAGAACAATCTCCTTGGTCACTGCAAGGCGACGGTCTCGAAGATCGCTAGCCCATCGACGACGCTCCCAGCCTTCTCGCGCAGCAGCCGGTGCTCCCGCAACGGCCACTCCTTCTTGGCGTCGGCCAGCCACGCCCGCCTCAACGCCGCCGCGTCTTCGCCGCCGCCGCCGGCCTCGGGGACGTTGGCTGCCGAGGCGCTGCTGCCCCGGCGGCACCCGACGACGGAGCCGAGGTGGTACCGTCGAAGGTGCCATCGAACGGCGCCTCGCAGAAAGCCAGTGTGGTCACGAGCCTCTCCACCGGCCACTTCTTCGCGGCCGCGTCCAGCAACGCCACCACGTTGCCGCCGCCAGTTGCGGAGGCGCTGGCCCCTCTGGCGGCCACCGACGACGGAGCCGAGGTGCCGTCGAGTGGCGCCTCGCAGAAGGCCATCGTGGCCACGAGCTTCTCCACCGGCCACTTCTTCGTGGCTGCGTCCAGCAGCGCCACCACATTGCCGCCGCCCGTTGCGGAGGAGCCGTACCCGGCGGCACCCGACGACGGTGCCGAGGTGCCGTCGAGCAGCGCCTCGCAGAAGGCCATTGTGGCAGCGAGCTTCTCCATCGGCCACTTCTTCGTGGCTGCGGCCAGCAACGCCACCACGTTGCCGCCGCCGGTTGCGGAGGCGCCGTAGTACCCGGTGGCCCCCGACGGAGCCAAGGTGCCGTCGAGCGGTGCCTCGCAGAAGGCCATCATGGCCACGAGCTTCTCCATGGCCGCCGCCGCTACGGTGAGCTGGTTCGAGTTCGATCGATTGGTTTTGGTAGGGAATCAAATGCAGGCGGCAGGTGTCGTTTATATTTATGGGCGCCCGTAGCTTGCCGACTTGGTTTCCCGCTCGGACATAGGCCGCGAGATCGTGCCGGAGTCTAGTCGGAAACAGGCAGAGAGGCAGGGGAGGGGCGTAAGGGAATATGAGTCGGAGTCCTGCAAACCGTGCGCGGCCGCTTGGGTCTCTTGGCGAAGGAGCTTCAGTGCTTCACAACTTGTAGTGAGCAGAGCACGCACCAGTCGTGGGCGACATTCTCTGCTATACTGTAGGTATTTATATTGTAGTACTATATATACACGTAGGTCGACAACACAACACTGGTGGGGTTTGTCCGTGCGATTAAACTCCTTGATGCAAATGACCATGGCGTCGATGAATGTCCGTGCGTTATACTCATCGGAAAAAAAAATTCAGCATGGACCATCCCTACGAAAACACGGTCGGGACGTGTGGTTGACGTGGCCCACCTACCAGCAGCATAATCCGCACGACGTCCTAGGAGGGATGATCCTCACCCAATTTTTTTCCTAATCATATATGCACGTGTAATATTTAGATGATACTATTATGAATTATCTCAACCGAAAATGCTTCATTGCTCAACAACATGGGACGGGTACTTTTGATCAACTCTGTGTTGGATCTGCGAACACAAGGTTGACAAGTACCCTTGTGTGTTCGTTTTATGATGAGTGATTGTCAATGTGATCCACGAAGTGGGTTGAGTGGTGACTAACCCTACCATGGAGAAAGCTATGTGTGCGACATGTCTTTTGGCTTGTGTTGTGCAGGTGTGGAGCTCGGATGCGGTGGTCGACGGCGAGGTGAAGGTTAAGGAGGACGTGCCGTGCCGACAGACCGGGAGCGGTGAAGGACGGACGTGGGGCTTGGACCGAGGGACCCAGAGGCCGGGTGACTAGCTGCGGTGGCTGACACTTAGGACATCGACAAATGCAAGAAGACATGGAGTGACGGTGTTGACCGGGTCAAGACGGCGGACGCGTGAGTCGAGCGAGGCTCAGGAGGACTTGGCGGGCTGGCCGGTCGAGGACGGCGGTGACACGCGTCGGATGGCGGGGGACGCGTATGGAGTACGCTACCCGCGGACGGTTTGATGGTTTGGGTCTCAAAACCATCGGATGGACGATTTACGGGTTTGGGCCTCAAAACTCGGGCGGAGGTTCCGAGGAGGGACGGACGGCACGTGGCGGCATCGGGAAGTTCGCGTCGAGGCGAAGCAACCGGTGAGTAGGCGCGGTGGCCGTCGGATCAAGATTACACCAGGTTGGACAACAACGCCCTTGGGCTTAGCGGTTCAACTCATTTGTATCCAGGGGCAAAACTGAGAATGTGTAATAGCCCTGTTAAATAGGATGAGGGAGCTCCCATCTCCCTCACCTCTCCCATTTTTCGTTTTCCCCCTTCTAGCTAGGGTTTCCTTCTCTTGGCTGTTCTTGAGTGAGAGGTCCACAGATGAACCACGAATTGATCTGTGTAATCTGAGTTTTTGGTTGGGAAGTGAGGCCCTAACCTCATCGTGACCTCCGGGCTTTGGAAGTTTGAATCATTTTTGGTGTGCTCGTGTTCCTGTGTATGTTCTCCTGGTTTCCCTTTTTGCTCGTATGTTCGATCTGTTGGTTCTAATGCTTTGGAGCATTTTTGTTTGGCTTGACGGATGCTCTGACGAGTGATGAACAATCCTACCAATTGAAATTCATCAATTCCACTCGTGCATCAAATTTCAAGCAGATTTCGTTTTTGGGAGAAAAGCTGTGTTCTTGCACGAGATGGGAATTTCCCAGAGTTTGAGTTGGAATTGGGCAATAATTTTTTCGGGATAGCTTCTCAACTCAGTTGTGATCCTCTCTGCAAGATTTGAGAGCGACTCGTTCAGTTTCATTCGAGTTTGGGTTGTTTTCGTGGCCGTCTCTTTCAGTCTGTGTACTACGTTCTTTCTCTGTTCGTTTGCTCAGGTTCCTGTTCGTTCTTCATTGTTCCGGTGATTTGATTTTGCTCGGTCAGGTCTAGCTCTCAGCTGTCGTGGTGCATCAGGCCTCCAGAGCGAGACTACCGGATTCCTCACCGGTCACCACCAGCAGGAGGTCAGTTCAACCTGGAGCTCTTGTCCAGGAAAACAAGCTTCAGTACGTAAATTCATTTTCTTGCATCCGTGAATTATAGCCAACATTTATGAGCTAATATCTAGAATATCTATTTTCCCTTGGAAAGTATTCATGGATGTGAGATTGTTGTTCAGTGCCTGATCTCTCTCTACAGTGATTCATTCTCTGAATTTTTTATCACCAAAGCAGTTCGCAATTAGTGTTGAACGGCAAGTGCAGCAGCCTGTGCTTCGCCTTATGCTTAATTTTTTTATTGGTCATTAGCCTTGTTCTTGCTTCCGTGAAATGAACTAAGCAATCATGAGCTCCTCATTAGAGCATTAAATTGTGGCAATTGTTTGGTGTACATCTCACGACTTGCAAAGCCACTGCTAGTTGCTGTACTATCTCCAGTGCCTAGAATTTTAGGTCCATTTTTCAGCTAGCTTTTCGTTCGCAATTTGTTCGTTTGAGCTCTAAATTGTCTACCGTTTATTGTGTTGACTTTGTGGTGTCCCGCTGTGTTCCTAGGGAACATCCACCCAATCTTTTGGGTCGTGGACATCATGGTGATTTATTTGCGCGCTTGGTGGTGAAGTTGGGACAGCGGCCAAATATTTCGCGAGAAATTTGAGGCTCCATTCACCCCCCCTCTGGTCGCCGTTTCTGGTCCTTCAATTGGTATCAGAGCCGGTTAAGGATCATTCCACCTTAATCGGTCCGTGATCCACGAAGGCGACATGGAGCGTGGTTCTGGCAAACCACCGCACTTCGATGGGTCCAACTATCCTTATTGAAAGATCCGCATGTCTACGTATCTCCAGGGGATTGATTGGCTCGTCTGGGAAATTTGTGAGGATGCTACTTACATTGTGCTCCCTGTCGTAGCCCGTACCACCCAGGATCACAAGGATCGGCACAACGCAAATAGCAAAGCTCGCAGTGTGCTTTTCTCGAGTCTTTCGCTTTCTGAGTTCGAGCATGTCTCCGATTGTACTACAGCTCGAGAGATCTGGGTAAGGCTTTAGAGCTATTACGAGGGGACCGCACAGGTCAAGACCAGACTCTACGAGACGTACAAGCGCGAGTATGAGAACTTCTCTCAGCTTGATGGCGAGTCCATCGATGCCATGTTTTCCCGCTTTCAGACTATGGTCAACAAAATAAAAGCGAACAAGGCCAACCTACCTTATAGTGATCATGAGAGGGCGCTCAAGCTTCTCTATGCCCTTGATTGAAAGGTATGGGATGTGAAGGTGTCGACGATCATCGAGTCGGCCAACTACGACACCCTCACCGTTGACGAGCTTTTCAGCAAGCTCAAGTCCACAAAGATCGACTACCAAACCCAAGCCAAGCTCAAGAATCTTTCTGCACCAACCATGGCTTTGGTCTCAGGTAGTGGTTCAAGTTCATTGACTAACCCTTCACAAGCTTCTTTCTCTTTGTCGTGCTTGATGTCAGTCATAGAGGAGCAGCTGGAGGCTCTTGGGGATGATGAGTTGGCACTCGTCATCAGTCGGTTCTCTCGGTTTCACAACAACCGTTTGAACCGCCGACGCAGTGGTGACCCAAAGGAGGGATGCTATGGATGTGGAGATCCAGACCACTTCATCGCGCGCTGCCCCAAGAAGAAGCCCTTCACCAACAAGTACGACTCCGGCAAGCGCAAGGATAAGCGCGACTACACCTCCGGCAAGCACAAGGCCAAGGGCGGCTTTGACAAGGAGGCGATCAAGAAGGCGTACCGCAGGAAGGCCAAAGCTCAAGAACGCGCCTCCCTCAGCGACCTCGATGATGACTCCAACGATGATCACTCTTCTTCTCCCTCGACCGACGATGAGTCCGAGAAGAAGCACGAGGACAAGCTCAATGGTCTCTGCTTTGTCGCCGGTGCAAACCGTGGTGGGTTTTGCACTATGGCGGTTGACGGTGGAGCAAAGCTCAAAAAGGACGTCGACGTCGACGACGACGAAAACGAGGTACCGCCCACACTTGACTCACTTATGCTTGATCTTGATACTATGAATGATACATTGATGAGTCAAGATAAGTTACTTAAGCGTGCTACCCACGAGAGAAAAGAGTTTAAGGACCAGCTAGAGGTTGCTTTGAAGGAGTTGGAGCTTGCCAAGAGTGGTGTAGTGGTGTCAGAGGAGGAGGAGTGCAATGAGTGCGCTATACACATGTCTAACCTCTCTGACTTGCAATCCAAGTATGCTGTTTTGCTTGATGAATGTGATGAGCTAAAGTCTCGTTCTGGGTTGCTCGGTGCATGCAAGTCCTACTCAGGCTTGCAATCTGAGTTGGCAGAGAGGGTTGCCAAACTTGCTGAGCTTGAGAAGGCCAACTCAGATAGCACCACCACTACATGTGTTCGATGTGAAGCTTTGGTGTTGGAGCTTGAGTCCTGCAGGCACGACAAGATGGGAACCGAGGAAGAAAACACACAACTTCAGTCCATCTTGAGCTGGGTGTCGTGCAGTGAGCCCCAGTTGGGCATGATGGTGAGCCAGTTTAGGCGGGGAACTGACTCATCGGGAGTAGGCTTTGCTATAGGTGGGAAGGGTGAGCATGTCTATGGGAAGGTTGGTGAACATAGTGGTTTGAACCCAAGTGAGAAACCCACCAACACTCCCCAATTGATCAAGATCCCTCCACCAGAGCCTACCAAGCCTATGATCAAAGATGGTGTGTTTGAAGAACCACCAAAAGCTCCACCATCCAAGTAAGTTTGGGTTCCCAAACCGAACCACTTTCGGAACTCACTCGATACTCTACCCAACATCTCTAGTGCACCCCTTCCTAAAGCCAAAAAGCCTCATAGAGTGAACCACACTCACAAGAGAGTGAGTCAACCACCACCCAAGAGAGAGGTGAAGTACCACTATGACTATTGCCATAGAGATGGTCATTTGGCTGAGTTTTGCTTTAGGAGGAAGAGAGATGAGTGGTGCGAGTACGAGTTGAACAACCGGAACATGTACCGTCCTCCACATGGCGTACATGTACCACCTGTTCAGAGGCATAGTGTTAGGCCTAGAGGTGCAATGCCTCAAGGTGCTAGGCCTCAGGTGGCGAGACCACGAGGTGGTCGTGCCCGGCGTGGCCCAAGTCATGTTCAATATGACTCTGGACCTCGCGACGGTGGCTTTCAGTCCCACACTCCTAGCGGACCACGTTTTCCTCCACATGGTGATCGCTTCTCTCCAATGGGACATGGCATGTATGGTGTTTTTCCTAACACTTTTTCAGGGCAAATGACTCAACACTGGTATTCTCCTCATTTCGTTAACCCCAGTGTTGTGCTATTTGCTCACCCCCTGTCTTTCTATTGATGCAGAGCGAAGGCCTAGAGAACACGTGGCTTGTTGATTCCAGCTGTTCGCACCACAT
This sequence comes from Miscanthus floridulus, assembly GCF_019320115.1. Lineage (NCBI taxonomy): Eukaryota > Viridiplantae > Streptophyta > Magnoliopsida > Poales > Poaceae > Miscanthus > Miscanthus floridulus. The sequence goes on from NC_089598.1 coordinate 3,402,558, forward strand.
GACCGAAAGTTCCCAATGGTTCTCCAGCCTCGACCCCATGCAATACAAGGAGTACATCACATTTGGGGACAATAGCAAAGGTAAGGTTCTGTCTCGTGGGACCATTCGGGTCAACGAGTCTTTTATCTTGAAGGACGTTGCTTTGGTTTCAAGCCTGCATTTCAATTTGCTCTCTGTTTCGCAACTCCTTCAAGATGGGTTTGAGGTGCGCTTTAAGACTAGACTTTCTCGTGTGCTCGATTCTCAGGGACATCTAGTTTGTCAGATCATTCCTTTTGGCCGAGTTTTCAGAGCTGGTTTCTCTCAGTCTTTCGGTTCTTCTCGTTGTTTGGTTGCCGGATCTTCTTCTGATTTGTGGAAGTGGCATAGGAGACTTGGTCACTTGAGCTTCGATCTCCTAGTGAGGTTGAGTTCTCTTGACATGATCCGAGGATTGCCCAAACTTAAGTTTGAGAAGGATCTGGTATGCCATCCCTGTCGCCACGGGAAGATGGTGGGTGCTTCCCATCCTCCAGTGACTCAGGTCATGACCACGAGACCCGGTGAGCTACTCCATATGGACACTATTGGTCTGGCTCGGGTTCGGTCAGAGGGAGGTAAGTGGTACGTTCTTGTGATCGTGGATGATTTTTCTCGCTATTCTTGGGTGTTTTTCATGGAGGGCAAGGACGAAGCGTTTTCTCATGCTCGTGACTTGATCTTGAGGTTGTAAACTGAGTTACCAAAGAATGCCATACAAGCTATCCGTAGTGACAATGGCACTGAGTTCAAAAACTCACAGTTTGACACCTTCTATGCTTCTTTGGGTCTTGAACATCAGTTTTCTTCGCCCTATGTCCCTCAGCAAAATGGTGTTGTTGAGCGCAAAAATCGGACTTTGGTTGAAATGGCCAGGACGATGCTCGATGAGCATAGACTCCTAGGTGTTACTGGGCCAAAGCCATCAACACCGCCTGCCATGTTTCAAACCGCATTTTCCTTCGTGCTTTCTTGAAGAAGACATCCTACGAGTTGCAGTTTGGGCATCCACCCAAGGTGAGTCATTTTCGAGTCTTTGGTTGCAGGTGCTTCATTCTTAAGCAAGGTAATCTTGACAAGTTTGAATCTAGATCTTCGGATGGTATATTTCTCGGTTACGCTTCTCATTCACATGCGTATCGTGTGCTTAATCTTGAGACTAACCATGTCGTGGAGACTTGTGAAGTCACCTTCGATGAAACCATGCCCTCTTCTATTTCTGTCTTTGAACGTGCAGGTGATGAAGAGATGGGTGACAGCATTTTCGTTGAGGATGATGACGACGCCGATTGGGATGATCCCAAGCCATCTCAACCGACTGCCCCGATCGAGCCAGCTTCGACTACCTCAACTCACGGCCCCGAGCCCTCCACCTCTACTTCATGGGGTCCATGCGAGCCGCTTCCTCAATCGACTAAGGAGGCCCCAGCTGTGGATGAGGGGGAGGCAACTTTGTCTTTGGGTGCACCTCGACACATCCAGCGACGCCATCCTCCTCTGACCATGATTGGTGACATCGACGAAAGGGTAACGCGTTCCAAGTCTTATCATATTTCCCATTTCGCTCATTCTGCTTTCGTAGCTTCTTTTGAGCCTCGAGATATTGGACACGCACTATCTAATGCCGATTGGGTTAATGCTATGCATGAGGTGTTAGAGAACTTTGAGCGGAACCAAGTGTGGGTTTTAGTTCCACCTCCACCAGAGTGCCACCCCATAGGTACAAAGTGGGTTTACAAGAACAAGCAGAGTGAGGATAGGGTGGTGGTGAGAAACAAGGTGAGATTAGTGGCTCAGGGTTTTTGCCAAAAAGAGGGAATAGACTATGAAGAAACCTTTGCTCCTATTGCCCGTCTAGAAGCCATTAGGATTCTTTTAGCATTTGTAGCTTCGAAAGGGTTCAATCTGTATCAGATGGATGTGAAGAGTGCCTTCTTGAATGGGTACATAGAGGAAGAGGTTTATGTGAGGCAACCCCCTGGCTTTGAAAATCCAAAGTACCCCAACCATGTTTTTAAACTCCACAAAGCCTTGTATGGTTTGAAACAAGCCCCGAGAGCCTGGTATGAGCGTTTGGAAGCTTTCTTGCTTGATAAGGGTTTTAGGATGGGTTCCGTAGATAAGACTTTGTTCCTCCTCAAGCAAGGCACAGACATCCTTTTGGTTCAGATATACGTGGATGATATAATCTTTGGTGGCTCTTCTCATGCTCTTGTTGCCAAGTTTTCAGATACTATGAGCAGGGAATTTGAGATGAGCATGATGGGTGAATTGACTTTCTTCCTCGGGCTGCAAATCAAGCAAACTCGTGAGGGGACATTCGTGCACCAAGGCAAGTACACCAAGGACGTGCTCAAGAAATTTGATATGGGTGAGGCCAAGCCTCTTTCGACGCCCATGTCAACCACGACGGCCCTGGATGAGGATAAGGAGGGAGAAGCCATGGACCAGAAGGAATACCAAAGCATGATCGGGTCCCTGCTGTACCTAACAGCGACGAGACCAGACATCCAGTTCGCAGTCTGCTTGTGCGCGCGATTTTAGTCTTCGCCGCGCACGTCTCATCGTCAAGCCATCAAGCGGATCCTCAGGTACCTTCGTTTCACACTCGAGTTTGGTCTTTGGTTTTCAGCCTCCTCCTCTCTTTCTCTTTGTGGGTATTCTGATGCGGATTATGCTGGTTGTCGTGTTGAGAGGAAGTCCACTTCGGGGACTTGTCAGTTTCTTGGATCTTCTCTTGTGTCTTGGTCTTCTTGCAAGCAGTCTAGCATCGCCCAATCCACCACAGAAGCTGAGTATGTTGCTGCTGCAGCTTGTTGTTCCCAGTTGTTTTGGATTGTAGCTACTCTGAGAGACTTTGGGTTAGAGTTTAGGCGAGTGCCTTTGTTTTGTGACAGCACCAGTGCCATAAGTGTAAGCCAAAAACCCAGTCCTTCACTCAAAGACAAAGCACATAGAAGTTCGCTTTCACTTCTTGCATGGCCACTATGAGAAAGGTGATATCGATCTGCACCACATTGATACCCAAAACCAGCTCGCAGATATCTTCACCAAACCACTTGACCAAGCCCAGTTTGCTCGCTTGCAAGGGGAGCTTGGAGTTTGTTTCCCTTTTTAGAGGAGGGGAACTTTGGTTGTTGTATTCTAGTTTTGCTTTTCTTTGTAGTTTAACCTTTGTTTTTGTTTTTATATCATACTTGCATATCATATCATCATGTATCATATTGCATCCTGAGCTTCATCCTTATAGTAGCTAGATTGACACTATGCTCTTGTTGGGGATGTTATGGATATACATGATGTGCTTTTGGCTTAGGCTCCTTTTGATCAATTGATGCATGTTATGAGCTAAGCTTGTTTTCCAAACTGTGAACTTCATTAAAACTTGTTGAAACATGAAATGTGTTCACCACTACTTGTGGCACTAGCATGTGTAGAATGTGTCGAGATCTTTTTCTTGCTTCATATATATGCTTAGTTGCTATGGCTCATACCTTGAGTTACACACTTGCTTGAGAAACTTGAATTTGTGCTAAAACTTGAAAATCAAACAAAGCGATTTGAAAAGATCGGGATGGGTCTGTACTATCCTATGTCAGAGTATCGAGACAGCTCCAAATTCCACTTATTGGTGAACTTGAGCTCTGTAATGGATACCGGGATCATTGTCTTAAGCTTATGATTGCCTTTGGCATAGGCTTGACATGGTCGCTAAGTCAGGTTTTGATGGCACAGATAACCTCCTGCACACACTTGTCTGACAAACTTTGGTAATAAACTGCATAACTCCGATAAATTTCAATTGGTATCTAAAATTTGATCAAACCACAAGTTTGTCTCATGACATGATGTGTGAACTTTGTTTTGGGGTAGTTCACTTTGCTTACATGTGTAGCACAAGGTCGATCTCCTGTCTATTTTTGCTATGTGCTCCTTTGGTGGTGAACCCTCTTTTAAAATTGCTCAAACTTGATCAAACTTGTTTAAATGCCATATTTCGTCTCATTTGGTCACCTTGAGCATTTGCTAGCACTTGTATGTGTTGCTATATATACATGACAGCATCCACTAGAGCATCCTTTCAATCTACTTGCTATAATCTTGAAGCTTCTGCATTCGTGCATTTCTGCATTCATAGCTTGTTTTGAGGGGGAGTTGCAATCCTTGGGCTCTAGCTTGATAAGTGCATGTGTCAACAAGGGGGAGAAGTTTCCACACTCACAATGTCACAAGGGAACACAAGGGGAGAAATATTCAGAAAAGGGGAAGAAACTTCCAATTCCACCTAAAGTTGAGAGATATGCATTCATTTGAGAGAGATTGCATTTGTTCAGGGGGAGTTGCATTTGAGGTGTTTTGCTAGATGTGTTGAGCCTTTACCTCTTCTAGAGGGTCTAGCAGTTTTTCAGCTTTTCGAGCTTTGCTAGTGGTGTTGAGCCCGTTGCCTCTTCTTGAGGGCTAGCCTTGTTTTACTTGGTTGCATCGAGCCGTTGCCCATGTCTTTGGGGACCAAGTTTTGCTCATTTTCAAATGACCCGGTTCTTGGCCTTTCTTTGGCTTTTGGTCATTTGGGTGAGTTCTTTGTTTTCTCTTCTTCTTCTTCTTTTTCTTTTGCTCAAGCTGTTTGTGTATTGGTGTTGACAATGCACTCATCAAGGGGGAGATTGCGAACATAAGGTTGACAAGTACCCTTGTGTGTTCGTTTTTTGATGAGTGATTGTCAATGTGATCCACGAAGTGGGTTGAGTGGTGACTAACCCTACCATGGTGAAAGCTATGTGTGCGACATGTCTTTTGGCTTGTGTTGTGCAGGTGTGGAGCTCGGATGCGGTGGTCGACGGCGAGGTGAAGGTCAAGGAGGACGTGCCGTGCCGACAGACCAGGAGCGGTGAAGGACGGACGCGAGGCTTGGACCGAGGGACCCAGAGGCCGGGTGACTAGCCGCGGTGGCTGACACTTGGGACATCGACAAGTGCAAGAAGACATGGAGTGACGGTGTTGACCGGGTCAAGACGGCGGACGCGTGAGTCGAGCGAGGCTCAGGAGGACTTGGCGGGCTGGCCGGTCGAGGACGGCGGTGACACGCGTCGGATGGCGAGGGACGCGTATGGAGTACGCTACCCGCGGACGGTTTGATGGTTTGGGTCTCAAAATCATCGGATGGACGGTTTACGGGTTTGGGCCTCAAAACCCGGGCGGAGGTTCAGAGGAGGGACAGACGGCACGTGGCGGCATCGGGGAGTTCGCGTTGAGGCAAAGCTACCGGTGAGTAGGTGCGGTGGCCGTCGGATCAAGATTACACCGGGTTGGACAACAACGCCCTTGGGCTTAGCGGTTCAACTCATTTGTATCCAGGGGCAAAACTAGGAATGTGTAATAGCCCTGTTAAATAGGATGAGGGAGCCCCCATCTCCCTCACCTCTCCCATTTTTCGTTTTTCCCCTTCTAGCTAGGGTTTCCTTCTCTTGGCTGTTCTTGAGTGAGAGGTCCACAGATGAACCATGAATTGATCTGTGTAATCTGAGTTTTTGGTTGGGAAGTGAGGCCCTAACCTCACCGTGACCTCTGGGCTTTGGAAGTTTGAATCATTTTTTGTGTGCTCGTGTTCCTGTGTATGTTCTCCTGGTTTCCCTTTTTGCTCGTATGTTCGATCTGTTGGTTCTAATGCTTTGGAGCATTTTTGTTTGGCTTGACTGATGCTCTGACGAGTGATGAACAATCCTACCAATTGAAATTCATCAATTCCACTCGTGCATCAAATTTCAAGCAGATTTCATTTTTGGGAGAAAAGTTGTGTTCTTGCACGAGATGGGGATTTCCCAGAGTTTGAGTTGGAATTGGGCAATAATTTTTTCGGGATAGCTTCTCAACTCAGTTGTGATCCTCTCTGCAAGATTTGAGAGTGACTCGTTCAGTTTCATTCGAGTTCGGGTCGTTTTCATGGCCGTCTCTTTCAGTCTGTGTACTACGTTCTTTCTCTGTTCGTTTGCTCAGGTTCCTGTTCGTGCTTCACTGTTCCGGTGATTTGATTTTGCTCGGTCAGGTCCAGCTCTCAGCTATCATGGTGCATCAGGCCTCTAGAGCGAGACTACCGGATCCCTCATCGGTCACCACCAGCAGGAGGTCAGTTTAGCCTGGAGCTCTTGTCCAGGAAAACAAGCTTCAGTACGTAAATTCATTTTCTTACATCCGTGAATTATAGCCAACATTTATGAGCTAATCTCTGGAATATCTATTTTCCCTTGGAAAGTATTCATGGATGTGAGATTGTTGTTCAGTGCCTGATCTCTCTCTACAGTGATTCATTCTCTGAATTTTTTATCACCAAAGCAGTTCGCAATTAGTGTTCAAAGGCAAGTGCAGCAGCCTGTGCTTCGCCTTATGCTTAATTTTTTTTATTGGTCATTAGCCTTGTTCTTGCTTCCGTGAAATGAACTAAGCAATCATGAGCTCCTCATTAGAGCATTAAATTGTGGCAATTGTTTGGTGTACATCTCACGACTTGCAAAGCCACTGCTAGTTGCTGTACTATCTCCAGTGCCTAGAATTTTAGGTCCATTTTTCAGCTAGCTTTTCGTTCGCAATTTGTTCGTTTGAGCTCCAAATTGTCTACCGTTTATTGCGTTGACTTTGTGGTGTCCCGCTGTGTTCCTAGGGAACATCCACCCAATCTTTTGGGTCATGGACATCATGGTGATTTATTTGCGCGCTTGGTGGTGAAGTTGGGACAGCGGCCAAATATTTCGCTAGAAATTTGAGGCTCCCATTCACCCCCCCCTCTTTGGTCACCGTTTCTGGTCCTTCAATTGATATCAGAGCCGGTTAAGGATCATTCCACCTTAATCGGTCTGTGATCCACGAAGGCGACATGGAGCGTGGTTCTGGCAAACCACCGCACTTCGATGGGTCCAACTATCCTTATTGGAAGATCCGCCTGTCTGCGCATCTCTAGGGGATTGATTGGCTCATCTAGGAAATTTGTGAGGATGCTACTTACATTGTGCTCCCTGTCGCAGCCCGTACCACCCAGGATCACAAGGATCGGCACAACGTAAATAGCAAAGCTCGCAGTGTGCTTTTCTCGAGTCTTTTGCTTTCTGAGTTCGAGCGTGTCTCCGATTGTACTACAGCTCGAGAGATCTGGGTGAGGCTTTAGAGCTATCACGAGGGGACCGCACAGGTCAAGACCAGACTCTACGAGACGTACAAGTGCGAGTACGAGAACTTCTCTCAGCTTGATGGCGAGTCCATCGATGCCATGTTTTCCCGCTTTCAGACTATGGTCAACAAAATGAAAGCGAACAAGGCCAACCTACCTTATAGTGATCATGAGAGGGCGCTCAAGCTTCTCTATGCCCTTGATTGAAAGGTATGGGATGTGAAGGTGTCGGCGATCATCGAGTCAGCCAACTATGACACCCTCACCGTCGCTGAGCTTTTCAGCAAGCTCAAGTCCACAAAGATCGACTACCAAACCCAAGCCAAGCTCAAGAATCTTTCTGCACCAACCATGGCTTTGGTCTCAGGTAGTGGTTCAAGTTCATTGACTAACCCTTCACAAGCTTCTTTCTCTTTGTCGTGCTTGATGTCAGTCATAGAGGAGCAGCTGGAGGCTCTTGGGGATGATGAGTTGGCACTCGTCATCAGTCGGTTCTCTCGGTTTCACAACAACCGTTTGAACCGCCGACGCAGTGGTGACCCAAAGGAGGGATGCTATGGATGTGGAGATCCGGACCACTTCATCGCGCGCTGCCCCAAGAAGAAGCCCTTCACCAACAAGTACGACTCCGGCAAGCGCAAGGATAAGCGCGACTACACCTCCGGCAAGCACAAGGCCAAGGGCGGCTTTGACAAGGAGGCGATCAAGAAGGCGTACCGCAGGAAGGCCAAAGCTCAAGAACGCGCCTCCCTCAGCGACCTCGATGACGACTCCGACGATGATCACTCTTCTTCTCCCTCGACCGACGATGAGTCCGAGGAGAAGCGTGAGGACAAGCTCAACGGTCTCTGCTTTGTCGTCGGTGCAAACCGTGGTGGGTTTTGCACTATGGCAGTTGATGGTGGAGCAAAGCTCAAAAAGGACGTCGACGTCGACGACGACGAAAACGAGGTACCGCCCACACTTGACTCACTTATGCTTGAGCTTGATACTATGAATGATACATTGATGAGTCAAGATAAGTTGCTTAAGCGTGCTGCTCATGAGAGAAAAGAGTTTAAGGACCAGCTAGAGGTTGCTTTGAAGGAGTTGGAGCTTGCCAAGAGTGGTGTAGTGGTGTCAGAGGAGGAGGAGTGCGATGAGTGCGCTATACACATGTCTAACCTCTCTGACTTGCAATCCAAGTATGCTGTTTTGCTTGATGAATGTGATTAGCTGAAGTCTCGTTCTGGGTTGCTCGGTGCATGCAAGTCTTACTCAGGCTTGCAATCTAAGTTGGCAGAGAGGGTTGCCAAACTTGCTGAGCTTGAGAAGGCCAACTCAGATAGCACCACCACTACATGTGTTCGATGTGAAGCTTTGGTGTTGGAGCTTGAGTCCTGCAGGCACGACAAGATGGGAACCGAGGAAGAAAACACACAACTTCGGTCCATCTTGAGCTGGGTGTCGTGCAATCAGCCCTAGTTGGGCATGATGGTGAGCCAGTTCAGGCGGGGAACTGACTCATCGGGAGTAGGCTTTGCTACAGGTGGGAAGGGTGAGCATGTCTATGGCAAGGTTGGTGAACATAGTGTTTGAACCCAAGTGAGAAACCCACCAACACTCCCCAATTGATCAAGATCCCTCCACCAGAGCCTACCAAGCCTATGATCAAAGATGGTGTATTTGAAGAACCACCAAAAGCTCCACCATCCAAGCAAGTTTGGGTTCCCAAACCGAACCACTTTCGGAACTCACTCGATACTCTACCCAACATCTCTAGTGCACCCCTTCCTAAAGCCAAAAAGCCTTAGAGAGTGAACCACACTCACAAGAGAGTGAGTCAACCACCACCCAAGAGAGAGGTGAAGTACCACTATGACTATTGCCATAGAGATGGTCATTTGGCTGAGTTTTGCTTTACGAGGAAGAGAGATGAGCGGCGCGAGTATGAGTTGAACAACCGGAACATGTACCATCCTCCACATGGCATACATGTACCACCTGTTCAGAGGCACAGTGTTGAAAGGTCCTAATATGGCTAGAGGGGGGTGAATAGCCTATTTAAAAATCTACAAATCAACTAGAGCAATTTAATTAGTATGACAAATAGCGTAATGCAAACTTGCTCTTGCTCTACAAGGGTTGCAAGCCACCTATCCAACAATTTTAGTTGCAATGATTACTTAGGCACTCAACCTTGCTATGTAACTACTCACTAAGAGCTCTCAATCTTGCTACTCTAAAGAGCTCAACTAGATGAATGTAAATAATAAAGCAAGCTCTCAATTCTAATTACACTAAAGAGCTTGTATCAACTAGTTTGCAAGAATGTAAATAAGTGAGTAGGGTGATTATACCGCCGTGTAGGAGATGAACCAATCACAAGATGAATATATAGCCAATCACCGGGAGAATGCCAAAGACAAGAGACAATCGATTTTCTCCCGAGGTTCACGTGCTTGCCAACACGCTACGTCCCCGTTGTGTCGACCAACACTTGGTGGTTCGGCGGCTAAGAGGTGTTTCACAAACCTCATCCACACGATAGGACACCGCAAGAACTGACCCACAAGTGAGGTAACTCAATGACACGAGCAATTTACTAGAGTTACCTTTTAGCACTCCGCCGGGGAAGGTACAACTCCCCTTACAATCACCGGAGATGGCCATGAACAATCACCAACTCGTGCCAATCCTCCACCGCTGCTCCAACCGTCTAGGTGGTGGCAACCACCAAGAGAAACAAGCGAAATCCACAGCGCAACACGAATACCAAGTGCCTCTAGATGCAATCACTCAAGCAATGCACTTGGATTCTCTCCCAATCTCACAATGATGATGGATCAATGATGGAGATGAGTGGGAGGGCTTTGGCTAAGCTCACAAGGTTGCTATGTCAATGAAAATGTGCAAGAGAGTGAGCTTGAGCCGGCCATGGGGCTTAAATAGAAGCCCCCACGAAATAGAGCCATTGTACCCCTTCACTGGGCACTGATCGGGGTGACCGGATGCTCTAGTCAGACTGACCGGACGCTGGCCCTCAGCGTCCGGTCGCCCGATGGACGCCACGCGTCACCAGCTTCAAACGTTGTTCGTTAGATTTTAACGGCTACAAAGCTAACCGGACACTCTAGCAAAACTGACCGGACGCTGAACCCCCAACGTCCGATCGTTTATAGTAAGGGTCGAAATCCGGTTTTCTTCGACCGAACGCGTCTGGTCCACCTCGACCGGACACACCTCATCGTCTAGTGCAAAACCCTGGATACTGTGCTAATCCGTCAGTTCGACCGGACCCAGACTTCCAGCGTCTAGTCAATTTGGACCCGGCGTCTGGTCAATAGACCGACGCACGCACCCTCTGCTGCCACTGACCGGACGCACCGGTCCAACAGAGGCCAGCGTCCGGTCACACTCAGTGACCCCCATCTTTTCTGTCTAGGACGCCGGTGGCACCGTCGGACTATCCGCACTCTACGGGCGGACACTCCACCGGTGGAGTATCTTACCCTTGCACCTAAACTTCACCACCCTTGATCAAATGTACCAACCACCAAGTGTATCACCTTGTGCACATGTGTTAGCATATTTTCACAAACATTTTCAAGGGTGTTAGCACTCCACTAGATCCTAAATGCATATGCAATGAGTTAGAGCATCTAGTGGCACTTTGATAACCGCATTCTGATACGAGTTTCACCCCTCTTAATAGTACGGTTATCAATCCTAAATGTGATCACACTCTCTAAGTGTATTGATCACCAAAACAAAATAGCTCCTATGGTTTATACCTTTGCCTTGAGCTTTTTGTTTTTCTCTTTCTTCTTTCCAAGTCCAAGCACTTGATCATCATCATGGTATCATCATCATCATGCTATGATCTTCATTTGCTTCATCACTTGGAGTGTGCTACCTATTTTATGATCACTTGATAAACTAGGTTAGCACTTAGGGTTTCATCAATTCACCAAAACCAAACTAGAGCTTTCAATCTCCCCCTTTTTGGTAATAGATGACAACCCTTACACAAAGATATGAATTGAAATTCAATTGAATCCATGTTGCTTGCCCAAGCATATTTACCATGTGTAAAAGGATATGGACAAGTTTCATGAATTCTAAATGGTAGCAATTGCTCCCCCTATATATGTGCTAAGAGTTTGGATTGAAGCTTGCACATATGCTTAGATAGGAAATATAGGAGTCAATTTCTACCAAATAGAGCTAAGGTATAAGAGATGGACCTTTAAAGCGTGATACCAATCGGAGTGCACCATTATACCATCCTTAGCACCATTAGTAACTAGACATACATAAGAACTAGAATACCCCATGAGATCAACATTATAAATAAGGGTCTAGTTTTCATATCAAGAATCATGAGTCTAGTATTTCATTTCATCATTCAAGCCTATGACTAGCATACATCACACAAGCATGGATATTTAAATTTAAAACTTTGTACCATGCAAGTAAATATATGAAATGCACATTCAAATGCACCATACAAGTTCATGAGCTTGCTCCCCCTATTTGTATGCTCAAAATTTTAATTGATCCCCTTCCTTTGTCATATATTTTCTCTCCCCACTATTTCTCCCCTATCACTCATATCTTTGTTTCTCTCCCCCTTTGTCAACAATTAGCACAAAAGGTGAGCTCAAATTATCGATAGGTTGGGGTGAAACCATGTGAAATGAGGATCATTTTCCCAATTTGGTTCAATCTAGATTACTTGCAAAAGATATTTAACTCGGTTTGATCCAAGGACAAGATTCTTCACACCTCCAAATAAAGGTTATCTTGTACCATGTTGAGTTAAACACTTATAGCTCATTTTCTAAATCAAACACTAGGTTTACAAGCCCACAAACATGTCATATACTACCACTAGATTATTTCAGCCATACAAGCAATAGTGGTACCATACAAGCATCAAATTCATTTGATTTTAATGAATGAGCCTAGGACATGATAGGAATGACTAGATGCACTAAACAAGTCCTTAGCAATGGATGGATGACATGTCAATCAACTTTTACCTTGCTTTGCTCGAAGGAGAGGCATGTCATATAATGGGGGGTGCATCAACACATATTGGAGAAGTCAAGTATGTTCAATTCATTTCTTAGCTTGCAAAACCTCTTCTCATCAAGTGGCTTGGTGAATATGTCGGCAAGTTGATCTTCGGTGCCCACACTCTCTATGCAAATGTCCCCTTTTTGTTGGTGATCTCTTATGAAGTGATGACGGACATCTATATGCTTTGTTCTTGAGTGTTGAACCGGGTTGTTGGTGAGCTTGACAACACTTTCATTGTCACATAGCAATGGCACTTGCTTGAACTTGATTCCAAAGTCACTCAAGGTAGCCTTCATCCAAAGTAATTGAGCACAACAACTACCAGCCAAAATGTACCCCGCTTCGGCGGTTGAAAGTGCTACACTATTTTGCTTCTTTGATGACCAAGATACAAGTGATCTTCCCAATAATTGACATGTGCCCGATGTGCTCTTTTCTCTCAACTTTGCATCCCGCATAATCGGAATCCGAATATCCAATCAACTCAAATCTTGCTCCTTTGGGATATCATAATCCAACATGTTGTGTATGCTTCAAGTACCTCAATATTCTCTTAGTTGCCTTTAAATGACTTTCTCTTGGTGAGGCTTGAAATCTAGCACACATGCATACACTAAACATCACATCTGGTCTTGATGCGGTCACATAGAGTAGGCTTCCAATCATAGACCGATACATCTTTTGATCCACCATGTTGCCACTAGCATCACTATCTAAGCTTCCACTTGTCCCCATTGGTGTACTAATAGCTTTACTCTCATCTATTTCAAACTTCTTGAGCATGTCCTTGATATACTTGCCTTGACTTATAAATATGCCATTCTTTATTTGCTTGATTTGAAGACCAAGGAAGTAACTAAGCTCTCCAATCATGGACATTTCAAACTCACTTGCCATCATCTTGCCAAACTCCTCACAAAATTCTTGATTTGTTGATCCAAAGATGATATCATCAACATAGATTTGCATTACAAACAAGTCATTTCCAAGCTTCTTGGTGAAGAGAGTGGTGTCAACCTTTCCCGTCTTGAATCCCTTAGAGAGTAGGAAATCCCTCAATCTCTCATACCATGCTCTAGGTTCTTGCTTCAATCCATACAAAACCTTTCTCAACTTGTAAACATGGTTGGGTTTCTTTTCATCTTCAAAACCGGGAGGTTGCTCAACATACACAAGCTCATTGATATACCCATTGAGAAATGCACTTTTCACATCCATTTGGTACAACTTGATGTTGTGGGCACAAGCATAGACTAACAAGATCCTAATTGCTTCCAATCTTGCAACCGGGGCATATGTTTCTCCAAAGTCAAGACCTTCAATTTGAGTGTAACCTTGAGCCACTAATCTTGCTTTGTTCCTTATTACTATCCCATCTTGATCTTGCTTGTTCTGAAAGACCCACTTGGTTCCAATCACATTATGATCCTTAGGCCTCTCTACTAACTCCCATACTTGGTTTCTTGAGAAGTTGTTTAGCTCTTCATGCATAGCATTGACCCAATCAACATCCCTCAAAGCTTCATCTATCTTCTTAGGTTCAATGGATGACACAAATGAGAAATGCTCACAAAATGAAGTCAATCTTGATCTTGTTTGCACACCTCTTGAAATATCACCAATGATAGTGTCCAATGGATGATCTCTTGCAACATTGGTTGGTTGGAGCACTTGTACTTGATTGCTAGCATTTGATTGATCACTTGGTTGAGATGATGAACTAGCCATTTGTTGATCTTACACCTTGCCATCACTAGTGCTTGCTTGGATTTGATTATGAGAACCACTAGCTTACACTTTTGAGTTAGAGAGTACTTGATTCTTGTCATCTTCAACATCTATCACCTCTCTAGGCCTTATATTACCAATGTTCATGTGCTTCATTGCATTGATCAATGGAGTGCCTCTCACATCATCTAGATTCTCATCTTCCTCTTGGGAACCATTTGTTTCATCAAATTCCATATCATGAACCTCCTCAAGAGTACCACTAGCCAAATTCCAAACTCTATAAGCATTGCTAGTAGTGGAGTAACCAAGCAAGAAGCCTTCATCATATTTCTTTTCAAACTTGCTCAATCTAGTGTCTTTCTTCAATATATAGCATTTGCATCCAAAGACCCAAAAGTATGCTATGTTTGGCTTTCTTCCATTCAACAGTTCATAGGGCGTCTTCTCTGTCATGGGGTGACAATAGAGTCGGTTGCTATAGTAGCAAGCCGTGTTGATTGCTTCGGCCCAAAATGAATGACTCACATTGTACTCACTCAACATTGATCTTGCTATGTCAATCAAGGTTCTATTTTTTCTTTCAACTAGCCCATTTGATTGAGGAGTGTACTTGGCCGAGAATTGATGTCTAATTCCAAATTCATCACATAACTCATCAATTCTAGTGTTCTTGAATTCACTACCATTGTCACTTCTAACTTTCTTGATGGTTGTTTCAAATTCATTGTGAATGCCCTTGACAAATGATTTGAATATTGCAAACACATCACTCTTGTCAACAAGAAAGAATACCCATGTGTATCTAGTGAAATCATCCATAATCACAAATCCATATTTATTTCCTCCAATGCTAGTGTATGTGGTTGGTCCAAACAAGTCCATGTGCATCAACTCAAATGCCTTAGATGTGCTCATCATGCTCTTCTTAGGATGTGTGTTACCAACTTGCTTTCCGGCTTGACATGCACTACATAGCTTATTTTTCTCAAAAGTGACATCTTTCAACCCTCTAACTAAGTCATGCTTAATCAATTTATTCAATTGTTTCATTCCAACATGACCAAGCCTTCTATGCCATAACCAACCCATGCTAGACTTAGTGATTAAACATGTTGACAATCGAGCTTCTCTAGCATTGAAATCAACTAAGTATAGATTCTCATATCTAAATCCTTTGAATATCAAGTTAGAGCCATCTACACTTATGATCTCTACATCATCCACACCAAATATGCACTTGAAACCAAGATCACACAATTGAGCTACCGACAATAAGTTGAAGTTCAAGCTCTCTACTAGTAGCACATTGGAAATGCTCAAATTATTGGATATTGTAATCTTACCAAGCCCTTTGACCTTGCCTTTGCCATTGTCACCAAATGTGATACTATCAATCCCATTGCTCTTGCTTTCATTGATTGAATTGAACATTCTTGAATCACCGGTCATGTGTTGTGTGCACCCACTATCAAGCACCCAATGCCTTCCTCTGGCTTTATAATTGACCTACGAAAGAAGATCAATTCTTTTTAGGTACCCAAACTTGCTCGGGTCCTTGTAGGTTAGTCACCAAGGTCTTTGGTACACAAATGGCCTTATTCTTTGAGCCCATAATTGGTGTACCAATGAACTTAGCCTTCACACCATTGGCACCTTTATAAAGCATGTAACAAGAATCAAACTTAATTGAGGATACATTAGGTAGCTTGTTCTTGTTAGTCTTGCAATATTGCTCTATATGCCCAACTTGCTTGCATCTATTGCAAAACCGACCATTGCCCTTCACAAAGCTAGCTTTGGGAGTGACAAAGGCCGCCTTGCCCTTCTTGGAGGTATAGCCTAATCCCTCTTTGTTGAGAGAAAATCTTTGGCTGCCCAAGTACTTTAGCAAGTGGGCTTCTCCACCATAGGCATTGCCTAAGGCACGAGCGAGCTCATTCACCTCCTTCTTGAGGGTTTCATTTTCCACCATAAGTGAGGCATCACAAGTGAGACCATCACTCAAAGGTGAAGTGGAAGTAGTAGAGCTACATGAAGTGTTAGTAGGAGCAACAATAATGGGTTCATGAAAAGATTCATCAATAAGATCACATGTTAGTCCCACATCACATGATATGATTACTTGCTCCTTCTTGGCTTCCTCCACTTTGACTTGCTCAATGAGAGAGGAGTGAGCCTTTTCAAGCTTAGAGTGAGCTTTGCCAAGCTTCTCATGGGCTTTTCCATTAGCCTCTCATGAGTGGCATTGAGCTCATTAAGGGATTGCTCAAGAAATTTGACTTTCTTGTTCAATTCCTTGCACTCCTTTCTCTTCATCTCAAAGCAAGTATGCACTTGCTCACACATGTCCATGAGCTCCTCCTTGGAGTACTCCTCATCATCATCATCACTCCTACAAGCATCACTTTTACATTCATCATCATCACTCACATCATATTTTATCTTGGTAGGTTTTGCCATGAGGCACGTCGATGGAGTGTCGAAGATGGAGGGCTTGTTGTTGATGGCGATGCTTGCTAGTGCTCTCTTGATAGATTTCTTGTCATTATCATTGGAGCTATCACTATCCGAAGAGCCATCACTATCCCATGTGACCACATAGCCTCCACCCTTCTTCTTCTTTTGGAAGGTCATTCTCTTCTCCTTCTTCTCCTTCTTTTCTTTCTTATCCTCCTTGTGCTTGTTTTTCTCATCCTCATCATTGTCACTATTGTATGGACAATTTGCTACTACATGATCGGGGCTTTTGCAATTGTAGCATCTTCTCACATACTCTTTCTTCTTGGTGTGATCTCTTCTCTTTCTTGCACCATAGCCCTTCTTCTTCATGAATTTTCCCATCTTGCGCACAAAGAGGGCCATAGCTTCATCATCAATATCACTAAGATCATCATCATCACTTGATTCTTTCTTGGACATGCCCTTGTTCTTTGATGATGATGAGCTAGCCTTGAATGCTATGCTTTTCTTCTTCTTGTCTTCTTCTTCCTTCTTGTCATCCTTGTCATCCTCCTCCCTTTCCACACGGTATGTCTCTTGTGTCATGACATCACCTAGTACTTGGTTAGGGGTAATATCCTTCAATCCTCCTCTTATGATGAGCAATCTCAACATCTCAAATCTTGGAGGTAAGCACATCAAGAATCGATGGGAGACATCATCATCCTTGATCTTTTCTCCCAAAGCCTTCAAGTCATTGACAATTACTTGTAGCCGATGAAACATCTCCGGAATGCTCTCATCATCCTTCATCTTGAAACTTGTCAACTTGTCTTTGAGGATGTACAACTTGGCACTCTTCACCGCCGGTGTGCCCCCATATGTTTCCTCCAATCTCTTCCACACCTCATTTGCTCTTTCACAATCCTTGATTTGCTCAAACACCTTGGAATCAATGGCATTGTATATGGTGTTGAGCGCTATTGTGTTGCATTGCTTGTTGACCCTATCTTGGTTGGTGGGATTGTCGGGATCAATAATAGCATAATCGCTCTCCGTCACTTCCCACACTTGATCATTGATTAAACCTAAGTACATCTTCATTTTTCTCTTTCAATAATCATAGCTTGTGCCATCAAAGAACGGTGGTTTGCCCCCCCCCCACATGGTTGAACACAACTTAAGCCATAATTTGACACCGAGGTTGTTAAACCTTTACACAAACGGTGACCATGGCTCTGATACCACTTGAAAGGTCCTAATATGGCTAGAGGGGGGTGAATAGCCTATTTAAAAATCTACAAATCAACTAGAGCAATTTGATTAGTATGACAAATAGCGTAATGCAAACTTGCTCTAGCTCTACAAGGGTTGCAAGCCACCTATCCAACAATTTTAGTTGCAATGATTACTTAGGCACTCAACCTTGCTATGTAACTACTCACTAAGAGCTCTCAATCTTGCTACTCTAAAGAGCTCAACTAGATGAATGTAAATAATAAAGCAAGCTCTCAATTCTAATTACACTAAAGAGCTTGTATCAACTAGTTTGCAAGAATGTAAATAAGTGAGTAGGGTGATTATACCGCCGTGTAGGAGATAAACCAATCACAAGATGAATATATAGCCAATCACCGGGAGAATGCCAAAGATAAGAGACAATCGATTTTCTCCCGAGGTTCACGTGCTTGCCAACACGCTATGTCCCCGTTGTGTCGACCAACACTTGGTGGTTCGGCGGCTAAGAGGTGTTTCACAAACCTCATCCACACGATAGGACACCGCAAGAACCGACCCACAAGTGAGGTAACTCAATGACACGAGCAATTTACTAGAGTTACCTTTCAGCACTCCGCCGGGGAAGGTACAACTCCCCTTACAATCACCGGAGATGGCCACGAACAATCACCAACTCGTGCCAATCCTCCACCGCTGCTCCAACCGTCTAGGTGGTGGCAACCACCAAGAGAAACAAGCGAAATCCACAGCGCAACACGAATACCAAGTGCCTCTAGATGCAATCACTCAAGCAATGCACTTGGATTCTCTCCCAATCTCACAATGATGATGGATCAATGATGGAGATGAGTGGGAGGGCTTTGGCTAAGCTCACAAGGTTGCTATGTCAATGAAAATGTGCAAGAGAGTGAGCTTGAGCTGGCCATGGGGCTTAAATAGAAGCCCCTACGAAATAGAGCCGTTGTACCCCTTCACTGGGCACTGATCGGGGTGACCGAACGCTCCAGTCAGACTGACCGGACGCTGGCCCTCAGCGTCCGGTCGCCCGATGGACGCCACGCGTCACCAGCTTCAAACGCTGTTCGTCAGATTTTAACGGCTACGAAGCTGACCGGACGCTCCGGCAAAACTGACCGGACGCTGAACCCCCAGCGTCCGGTCGTTTACAGTAAGGGTTGAAATCCGGTTTTCTTCGACCGAATGCGTCCGGTCCACCTCGATCGGACACACCTCATCGTCCAGTGCAAAACCCTGGATACTGTGCTGACCCATCAGTTCGACCGGACCCAGACTTCCAACGTCCGATCAATTTGGACCCGGCGTCCGGTCAATAGACCGACGCGCGCACCCTCTGCTGCCACTGATCGGACGCACCGGTCCAATAGAGGCTAGCTTTCGGTCACACTCAGTGACCCCCGTCTTTTCTGTCTAGGGCGCCGGTGGCACCGTCGGACTGTCCGCACTCTACGGGCGGACACTCCGCCGGTGGAGTATCTTACCCTTGCACCTAAACTTCACCACCCTTGATCGAATGTGCCAACCACCAAGTATATCACCTTGTGCACATATGTTAGCATATTTTCACAAACATTTTCAAGGGTGTTAGCACTCCACTAGATCCTAAATGCATATGCAATGAGTTAGAGCATCTAATGACACTTTGATAACCGCATTCCGATACGAGTTTCACCTCTCTTAATAGTACGGTTATCAATCCTAAATGTGATCACACTCTCTAAGTGTCTTGATCACCAAAACAAAATGGCTCCTATGGTTTATACCTTTGCCTTGAGCTTTTTGTTTTTCTCTTTCTTCTTTCCAAGTCCAAGCACTTGATCATCATCATGGTATCATCATCATCATGCTATGATCTTCATTTGCTTCATCACTTGGAGTGTGCTACCTATTTCATGATCACTTGATAAACTAGGTTAGCACTTAGGGTTTCATCAATTCACCAAAACCAAACTAGAGCTTTCAAGTGTTAGGCCTAGAGGTGCAATGTCTCAAGGTGCTAGGCCTCAGGTGGCGAGACCACGAGGTGGTCGTGCCCGGCGTGGCCCAAGTCATGTTCAATATGACTCTGGACCTCGCGACGGTGGCTTTCAGTCCCACACTCCTAGCGGACCACGTTTTCCTCCACGTGGTGATCGCTTCTCTCCAATGCAAACATTAACACTACATTTGCATCCCGACTATGAAATGGAATTTCTCTGAAATAATGCAAACATTAACACTACATTCTTCTGCAAATTTTTTTCCTGAACATCAAAGGGGGCATAATTACCTGCATATACTATCTGGCCATGTGCAGTCTTGACTCTTGTGGCCATGTACACAAGACAGGGAAGGGAACCAGCTCAAGAGTCAAGAACATGCACTGCACATAGAAGTTTCAAAGGGGACTAATTAGATTGTTGCTCTGGATCACTAGTTTCAACTGAGGGATAAGCTCCGGCCACAAGTTATCCTTGTGCAGAGATTCTTGGACTGTAAATGTTCAGTTTCAAAGTAAGACTAACAGATAATTTTAGGGGGGCAGTAAAATAGTAATCGATAGAAGCTTGGAAAAAGCTATCCCATTTTATATATTAGATTAGACTTACAATTTCGGTATAAATAAACGTAAAATATCAGCAATACCAGTACATGACAAGAAGAACTAGCACATAGAAGTTACTCTAAGTTACTACCCTGGACATGGCTTAGCAGTTCAGCTTGTAAACAAAAAAGTACAGAACTGAAACATAGACCTACCCTGGACATGGCTTCTGATTCAGTTCAGAAATAAACAAAATAAAATACTAAGGGATTTCTCTTTCTGAACCTAGGTACATTATATTAACACTTCAAGTGTTTCTGGAGCAAGTGATGTTCTGTTTTTCCCAAGAATCCTTCCGGCTGCACTAAAAGCTGACTCTGATGACACCGTGCTAACCGGGATAGCTAGGAAATCTCTAGCCATCAGAGATAAGATTGGGAACACATCATAATTCTTCCACCAAGCAAGGACATTGAAGTTCTCATCTGGCCTCACGAAAACTATAGGGTCCTCTAAATATGTATCCAATTCTGATCTTTCAGCACGAGACCTTGAGTTTCGAGATTCAAACTGAGCAAATGCAAATTCTATTCGGCTTTTTCCTGAAGAACTTGTACTAGACTCACTTGTACCTTGACTTGAAGAATGCTCATCCGAAGGAATAAACACAGGCAAACCTTGTACTTCAAGGCTTCATTCAACATATCAAAAGTTGAATTCCAACGGTGCTGAACATCTAGCACTAGCCCTGACTTGCTTTTCAGCCCCAATGCTTGAACAATTGAATTGAAGGTTTGCATGCGAGATGGTGTAGAAGTTACGACTTTGATGATGTCCCGGATTCTACCAACTGCATGTGGAATCACCTGCAAGCCTGACTGGACCATGATATTCAGCACATGTGCCGCGCATCTCACATGGAAGTGTTCACCTTTGAAAAACATTTCAGCACCTAATGCCTCTCTCATATCTTTCATTGCTTTGTTGTTGACACTCGCATTGTCCAGTGTCACAGTAAACAGTTGGTCAACCAAGTTCCACTCCAACAAACAAGAGGTGATGCTGTCTTGCACGGCATATGAGTTGTGCGGGAAAGAAATCTGCTTGAATGCAATGATTTTCTTTTGGAGCTCAAAGTCTTCATCAGTAAAATGTGTTGTGACACCAAGATACCCCAAGTTTTGGTTAGGACCATAGATCAGTAGTCAAACTGACATGGGATTTCAACTTTCTAATCTTGTCAGCCAACTGTAGCTTCTCCTCTTCATAGAGCAAAAGACAATCTGAACGGACAGTCTGACAACCGATTACTCTAAATGATGGCTGGTAGTAGTTCAATAGCTCTACCTAGCTTGGATCATCTGCCTTCCGAAATGTAACCTCTGCTCTAACAAAATACTTGGCTATCAAATGTCAGAAGACAACAGGTTCAAAGACATGATGCTCTCCATCAGTTGACTTTGACTTCAAGGTTGCTAAGAATCTGTCTCTATCCTCTTGTGGGATGTATTGGCAATGAAAGCCAATATGCCTGTTCAGATGAGAATTTCCTCTCCCCGGCACAGAAGATAAGTGGATCTTGTAGTATTTGCAAATAGCCTTCTCTTTGCCATCTACCACTTCCGAGTCAACGTAATCCCAGACCTTAGCCCTTCTTTTGCCTGACCAGCTTGATTGATCGGTTGACATAGCATCACGACTATCGTCCATCATTTCTAGAGCCGATGAAACCCTCTCCATGGCACAAATATTTTATGATAAATGTTGTACGACTGTTCATGATAAGGAATAAAATTTCAGTATAAATAGTAACAGGTGAACTAAACAAAGGCGCACTTTAAATAGTACCATGTGAACAGTGCGGTTTCAGTATGTATAAACAGTAACAGGTTCAGATTTACAAGCCTGTGTCAGATCAACAAGAACAAAGTGGATCAGTGGAACGCATCAAAGTGAACTGGACAGTAGGAGCTACTTATACTCAACGGCAAATCCAACCGTTCAGATCTGAGTCGGAAGTTTCGACACTAATCGTCGAAACTTCCGGCCCAACGCAAAAACAATGTTCACGCAGACAGTCCACTAGGCTTGCTCGCATATTGTCGGAACTCCCGGCGGTCGCTGGAACTTCCGGCAGCCGGGACTCCTGACTTTCGTCGGGACTCCCGACAGACATGACGAGCCAGCGCGACTAAGTCCCAAGGCGTCGGGACTTTCGACTGGAGTCGGGACTTCCGGCACCTGGAACTCCCGACTCCCGTAGGGACTTCTGACGGGTGAAGTTGCGCAGGCGGCTAAGTCGTGAAGTGTCGGGACTTCCGGAGGGAGCCGGGACTTTCGGCACCGGGAACTCCCAACTCCCGTCAGGACTTTCGACAGGCTGCGGCTAAGTCAACAAGCGCCGGGACTTTCGGCACCAAACGTCGAAACTTACGACAGCCGGAACTCCCGGCTCACGCCTGAACTTCCGACTACCAAAAGTCCACAAACTATGTCCAAGTGTTCGTGAGGTGATTGTGTCTCTCTTTTGATTTTACTTTTTTATGCTTGAGCACTCTACGGGCGAAGCTGCGCAGGCGGCTAAGTCGTGAAGTGTCGGGACTCCCGGAGGGAGCCGGGACTTCCGACAGGCTGCGGCTAAGTCAACAAGCGCCGGGACATCCGGCACCAAACGTCGGAACTTCCGACAGCCAGAACTCCCACTCACGCCGGAACTTCCCTCTACTAAAAGTTCATAAACTATGTCCAATTGTTCGTGAGGTGATTTTTTGTCTTTCTTTTGATTTTGTTTTTATGTTTGAGCACTCTATCTTCCTCAGACCACCTAAATTTGCATCCCTCTTTATAGTACGGTTATCTAAACCTAAAACAAAATAAAAAGGCTTTGGAGAGCGCTTTGGGTTCGTCCGCTTTTTGCACTTGAATAATTGAGGGATATCATTTCATGTTAGATCAACTCTTTTAAAACTTTCGAAAGGACTAAAGCTGCAATACATCTCATTAAGATCTCATTGGTCCCTAACTTGGATGTCATCAATGCACAAAAACCCACATAGGGGGCAAATGCACTTTCACATCCCCTATAATCTTAGGCTATGTTTGATTCTTCTAAATTGAACGGTACTGTTCCGACAACCTGCTGGTATTTATTCTGCTAACTAATTTAGACCACCAAGCAATTGTGCTGCGTGTTTACCAATTTGTGAAAATTGAGGGATTGTGAAGAATTGCCTTTTGAGAAATGCATCTACATGTTCTTAAACTGAAAGGCAAGATATTTTGAGAAATGGTCAAATTTGTCGACAATTCTATTGTATGCTTCTAATTTCTTAAAGCAAATTTCAAGAATGCTGGCTTGTGATTTGATCTATAGTCTTCTATAATTATAATATATTCAGACAACCATATAGTTGTAGGGAAGTATACGAATGTTTGCAGCATGCTGGTTCTTTGAAAATACACTTTGCAATGAGAATATATACAGGTGCCAGATCTGGAGAATTTTCTAACGGCTACGTGTTGTATTTTTCAGGTAAATTTTGCAAATGGCATTGCACCATTGGCAGAATTAGATATGTTGCAAATTCCTAATAGGCTTGTGTTCTTCCCAGGATGGCAGCACTATCTGAAGAAACAGGGTACACTCCTACACAGGAAACACTCAGCGATGCAGGAAGAGGACCACATTCCCAAGGTATTCAATCATCTGTCTTTAAGCCGCATCATCACCTCTTCTCCATGAAACATACATCCTTGTCACTTACGGTTTCTGCTTCAGGTTCCAAAGGTGATCAGGGTCGATCCAAAAGTATCTTCGCTACAGCTGGAAGATGGTTGCATCTTCGAGTGAAACAAGAACACACTTTCAGCATCGATGATGATACAACTTATGCCACGAAGATAGAAATTGAGGAAATTGAGAATATCCTGTTTGTCTGTCTCATAAAAGATATATGTACTATTTGGACACCTCACATCCCGGTTTAGAAATCCGGCTTATGTACTCTATGCCTCATGGAATATATATGTAGTGTTTGAACATGTTGCAGCTGTTTTAGAAATTCAGCCTTCTATTCATCGTGTGTGTTGCCTTGTTGTTGGGCTAACTGTGGACTGAGTAATGGGAACAAATACCTCTATTCCAAAAAAAAAAGATAGAACCTGTTATATTCATTCGTTGTCAACATAATTTCATTTTCCAGATAGAACTGCGGCCATTACTCGCGCGCATGGGCGCGCGCGCAAATCACTAGTAATATACACGAGCAAAAACCAGATTCAGCACTGAAGGCCCAGCTGAACTAGCAGGAGGCCATGTCCACTCTGCTTTGGGGTTTTGGGGGATAGAGGTCCCACAACGCAACCGTCGTATCCGCTGAGCACGAAGCCATGAGCTTGCAGTCAGATGAGAAAGTCACTGCATTACACTGTAAAGAAGAAGAAAGTATTAACATTAGATGCCGGCAGAAATTAGCCGAGTGAACCTGAAGGAGTGCTTCAGTAACTGGGCTGAATATCATCAGGCACAAAGGACCAAATGCAATATTTCAGTTCTGGTAAATGAGAGGATGGCAAATTGGCAATGTTATAGTAGGTGCTAGCTGAGGGAGGTGAAGTCTATATCGATTGGCTTAGTTACACATACACACCGGATTATATGAAAAGAAAATAAAGAACGCAATCAGATGAACAAGTTGCATACCGAAGCACTGTGATACTTTAACACGGCTAGAGCATTTCCTTTGTTGTAGTTATACACTCGAATCCTGCAAGGGTAAATCCACTGAAAAGGTCACAGATGCAACAACTAGAAGAGATGACATTAGGAAGTCCTCCAAACTCTTCCAGGGCATCCAGAATCACCAGAACCACATTAACATTGATTTTAATTACTGATAGAGAAGTTTAGAAGTCATTAAAATGGGTTAAATTGCTACCACCTGTAATAAACAGTAAAAACATGAAAATGGAGAAAAACCTGTGATCCCAGCCAGCGGTTGCAGCAATCTTGTTGTCTGGCCGAATCGCTATGCCAGCTATACCCGGTCGCTCAAGTTCTATTTCTTTCCTAAGAATAAATGCGCCCTGCAATCAGAAGGAAATATCATATCAACACAATGAGGCAACAGGACCTACAAACAAACTCAAAATTCGTAGTTCACCGCACAATTCTAAGCACTCCTATATGGAATAAAAACACTACATCTCCAAATCAAGAAGATGCTTGTGATGATCTGCAAAATATTTAAATTATTAACACCAGAATAGCAACACCATAACATGATCTATATGACACTCGCAAACCTTGTATAAAGTCTATCACATATCTCACAGTATTGCACATTCATTAGATACAGTAAAATTAATCAATGTAAATTAGCTAGCCCCAAACTGAGTTTTTCCTTTGTAATGATAGATTCTTATAAGCACTTCTTGTATGTATTATGGCATTTGCATGCACCTAGGAAAAATTACTAATAATGCATTAACAAAGATATAACTTGGAAACCTGCAAGAAATACAAGGCACACTCAGGCTTGTAGTAAACAGGGCCAGACGAATAACATTATTCACAGCATAAACCTTCCATGACAAGGACAGAGATGGGCAAACCTTTGGATGATCAAGCGTGAACATGACTACTTTATCATCAGCACCCCCTGAGATTCCACCATTGCAAAACCCATCAATAGCAGTGGATAAAGCTGCACACCTGCAACTTATTAGATCATGCTTTGTTCTATTTCATCAAAGGAAGATAAATGTAACTATTATTGAAAAACAGCAGTTGAACGGCTAATGATAAACTGAGGGGGGGCTGCAAGAGACCTGATTCTGAATGATATTTCACTGAAGATAAAGGTAACCCAGGCTTTCGTACATCCCACCAAAGAGTGCTTCCATCTTCGTAACTAGTTTCAATAAATCCAGAGCTTTGTTAATAACCCATTATGTAAACTGGAAATGCTAGCATACTTCAGTGGGAACAATCAAACTGACGTTCAGCAAGATATACAATAAGAAATGACTGCAGAAGAAGATTTCTAGTGAATCATATGTGATGTGATTCTTTCTTAGATCAAGTACTTAGCTGGCAGACAAGGATGAATAAAAAATGTGGTTACATTAGTGATCAAGGTACCATAATTAGGGGAACAATCAAACTGACGTTCTGCGAAGATATACAATAAGAAATGACTGGAGAAGAAGATTTCTAGTGAATCATATGTGATGCGATTCTTTCTTAGATCAATTAATTAGCTGGCAGACCAAGAATGAACAAAAGATGTGGTTAGATTAGAGATCAAGGTACCATATTTAGTCCTTAACTTTTGAAGGTACCATAGACAAGTAATTAGCTGGCAGACCAAGAATGAACAAAAGCTTGATATTGATATTAACCTTGACAAGATATTTACGTAGCCTGCAGATTCATGTGGGATGAAAGCTTGCACAGCCATGCATAGTCCTACAATAAACAGGATAAGTTTGTGTGCGTTACTTAAAGCATAAATAATGCCATCACAGTTTAAAGGGAATTTAATTACTGCCCTGCAGATGCCGAGCACTACACCACATTCTAGTATCATATTATGGACCACATTGTATTGTCATATTATGAAACAGGGATCCAACCTAAACGGCTAAACCATATCCGTAAATCCTAAAAGAGAAAAAGTCTTATCCTCCAAATCCATTCTATATACCAGCATAGTGCAGCTCTTAGTACTGTCATGAAGGGGCTAGCCCTAGGAAATAGGAGTACAATGACTGAAGGATCTAGAAAGAAAAGAGTACAAAATAATACTTGATCAACGTACTAGACTTAACCTGCACTTGATGCTTTCTCATGAGACAAAATAGCTACATCTAGAAAAGTGAAAACAAACCTTTTTTCTTAGTACGATGATTTGTCGTATTAGCACTACATGTTTGGGGCAAGGTTACGATCTTTCTAGCACTTGTAATGTCCCAAAGCTCAACCTGCAGATTTTTTTCTCCTTTGAGTTACAGCATGAAAACAAAACTAAGGCATTAAATAAATAGAAAAAACCATACAGACTGCTGTATTTCACCAGCTCATCCAAGCATTCTCTACTATACCTAGTAACAGTGGTAGTGTGGTACTAATATCATTCATTTCATACAATAGGTCAATTTTGATCAAAAGGCTGCTTAATTAAGGACTAACCTGGGACGATTCTTCGCCAGCAATTGCCAACATATTATGCCCATTAGAGGTAGTGCCTAGCCAACCAAAACGTTATTAAGGTCAGTTACACCAAAAAAAAGTTATCTGACTTTACAAGAGCGAATAAGTGACTTTACAAGAGCGAATAAGTGTTGGCTCAATACATTGATCATGTTCTTGTGGGGCTACTGTAGGGTTTACACCATGGCATTCTGTATTTTCAGATGACACTCTTTGTGGCTCTACGTCACTAGCTGAACAGGTTGAGCCGGATTTTGTGGCATGTGTAAAAGAAGATTTCACCAGTGACATCTTGCAGAAGTGATACGTGCTTGTTTTGACTGTAAATAGGGGCTTCCTACAAAAAGTCAATAAGATGAATATAATTCTACACGGATCCATACAACACAAATCTCACATGAACCATAAAGTCCACTAAGAACCAAACAGATCAATAAGATGGATGTGTCGATGAAGTAATTGATGATCAAAGGATAGTTACAGAATATGATTTGCATACATAACTGACAGCAGAGGGCTTGAGACCTGATGGGCTGATGATAGTTGTTCTGCATTCACTCATTCAGGGTAAAGATTGGAAGTTGTCTTGGAAAAGTACTGAATTTGATCAGCTATATGGCTTCTAAGTTTAGCAGTATTTCTGCCTATATATGTGTATAATATGACAAATATAGGTTTTCCCTTTGCATTTACGTTCATGAGTTTGTTTTCCACTAATCACGTCCCAGATTATCCTTCAAATGTAAGGTCTCATTTTTCATTTGAAAAAAAAAAAGTAGATGTGTACACCTGCCTCTCCAGAAGAAAAACAACTTTTGTTTTAAGCTCTAATGGGGTGAGCAAACAAGCAGTCATACCGTGAAAGCCCAGGTTCTTCAATCGCCCAACATTTACAAGTCCCGTCCCTGCCCTGGCTGCATCAACATGAGAAGCAAACACATTGATCAAAATCATCAGAACGAGAAAATAATCTAGTCAAAATATGCTGCACCTAACAGCTCATCAATCTACAGTCAACAATGTTCTGAGTTCTGACACTGTCTACTTGTCTGGAACACATAGTATGATACACGGTCCAGTCATAGTCACTTTTCTCCTCAGGATCTAGTCCAAATTAATCCTAAATTCACTGAGAAGTTGAAGAACCCCCCTTGAAGTACATTTCCAGTTCTACATGTCAATGTTATGTAATTGAAGTTCAGACTTGAATTATTACACTGAAATGGCCCTTCTTAGTTGGCAGCCTAATACATTACGAGTTTGTAGCATACAGAACATGTCAAGTAGCCTGGTTACAAGAGCATCGTAGATTGATCTAGGAACTTCTGTGCAAACCTACAGAAAAGAACAAAATCAACTATCTGGCTCATGTCCACTCACCTGATGATCTTATTCCCAAGTCCAGCACCAGCAGCGACAGAATACACTCCCGCCGACCCAGCATGAGCCCTACAAAAATCGCATGCAATTGGCGTCACACCAAGTCGGCTCAAAACTGAATCGCCTATGGTTGCAGAGCGCAGAAATGACGAACCACACAGAGGAAGCGGTACGGTGGCTCGCGTTGTCCCAGGCCCTCAGCTCCCCGTCGGCCGCACTGGAAAAGGAGCACCAAAGAGCGTAAGTCACACACAGGTGGTACAGAAAACAGGTTGTCGTGCTAGAGTGCGTGCGTGCTCGCTGCTGCAGAGGATCGGGGAGGGGTTTGGAGATAGGGGAGGGAGCGAGGAGAGGGAGGGATTATATTACCCGGAGAAGAGGAGCGGGAGGGAGGGGTGGAAGCAGGCGTCGTTGACGGCGGCGCGGTGGCCGCGGAGCACGGCGACGGGCTCCGGGGGAGGGCGGCGGCGGGGCCGTTCGAGGCCTGCCATCTCGGCTTGCGCCTGAGCTTCGGCGGCCGGGACGGAGACTTGGGTCGGGCGGTGGCTTACGGCCGGGGAGAGGGGCGACGGCGCCGGGGAGGCCCGGGCGAAGCTTCGGCGCGCGACGGCCGGCGGCCGGGGAAGGCGCGCCGACGCCGGGGAGCCTGAGGCGAAGCTTCGGAGGGCGACGGTCGGCGGCCAAGGAGAGGTGCGACGGCGCCGGGGAGGCTGGGGGCCTAGTGCGAAGCTTTGGCGGGCAACGGCCGGCGGCCGGGACGAGACGCGGCCCGCGCGGGTGGGAACTGGGAAGGAGACGAGGGTGCGGACGTGCGGTTTGACCGTCCCGTGAGATGGGAAAGAAAGAAAGAAATAGATGGTGGAAAAATAAAAAGAAACTGTTAATGAAAGAAAGAAAGAAAAAAAGGTATTCTAGACATCTCATGTATTTTCGGAGAGGCTATAGTTAAAGTTGTTTTAGACGTAGCTAAACCTTTAAGAGCAATGCTAATAATATACTTAATCCATACCAAATTATAAGACGTTTGACTTTTTTGACATCAAGTTTGACCACTCGTCTTATTCAAAATTTTGTGCAAAATATCACTTCTTTTGTCATGTCTTGGTTTATTAATAAAAGTTCTTCAATAATGACTTGAATTTGATTATATTTACATAAATTTTTTGAATAAGACGAGTGGTCAAACTTGAGTTCAAAAAAGTTAAACGTCTTATAATTTGGGATGGAGGGAGTAGTCAGTAGCTGGCCCGAAGGTTTCTCTGTGATGACCCATGTAATAGTTACATCTTCACTGTTACTGTAATACTTAGCCCACATGTCTCTCTCACAAAATTTCTTAGTTCTTGTGTCTGAGCCGGCTGTAAACTTACAGTCCGTTTCTACTCTCTTTCTCATCTTCTCTCTTCTCCACCTTAGTATTTAGACAGGTTGCAACCTGTTATTACGCTTGCTCTAATGAACCGGCCTAAGGCAGTGATTTTTAGCTAAGGACGAAGATTAACCTCTCGAGATTAAACGTCGATGGCACTGCTTTTGTTACACCATTGACCCATGAGTGCAAATAATTCATAAGCATTTATTTTAGAACTTGAGCAGTAGCTACGGCTAGCAAGTAGGATCAACAAAAAGATGTATCCATAGTACGGGTGGATCATGGATAAAAAGATTTCATCAAAGTGCTAAGTTCCTTTGCTAAAGGAAGCGAAGTACGGTAGATTCATCTCAACATACTCAGCAAAAGGTTAGACAAAAGATACAGGGAACCCAGTCGATTGAATCCAGTCGACTGAAATCTAGCATTTTTTCAGTCGACGTCTGTGAGCCATCAGATCAGCATCCAACGCTTAGGATCTGTCTTAGTTTAAATCTACGCTAGCAAACCTTACCGGGTCCGCGAATCAACCCGTTTTGGAATAACAGATGCTACCGGGCCCGCCAAAGCTTAACGGGCGCAGGATCCGATACCCGTTATAGCTCGTTTAGCCCAAAATCAAACTATCAGCCCAATAAACAGACGTACAAGCATACATAGAAAATAACAATTCTGCCACTGCAACCTCCAGTTATAAATGATGCTGAAATATTCAGACCATACACAAGATAATTGCACATTTGTATTATTTCAACTATTACTATTCGATAATGCAATTATACTGCATGCGTGTGCAAATAGCAAGACCTGATGGTATGTGTGCAATTATAGAAGCCCACTAATGCTTAAAAAAGCAGTATCTATATGTTCTAGACTATATTTCAAAATGAGCCAGAGCATGTTGAGAGGACAAATTTAGCTCTCTGGATGTATAACTATTGTTCATAGGAACTCCATTACAGTCAGTCACATTCTTTATCATCATACCATTCAAATTGCCACATGCTTGAGTATCAGTCCCTTTGAGATCGCCCCAGTCATCAGTAGGTTGTGTGGCATCAGCCAGCAACACACAAGGAAATCATTGCCACAGTTCTTGACAGTAACCAAACCAAGCCATCCTCCTCTATACCGAACCATATATCAAGTGATTAACCTGGGTACACAAGAGTAGGTTAGCAGATTCGACAATGTAAATGCTCGCTTTTAAGAAATGAATACAACGTAAGCATACGTCCACCTTTCTAAATACCTAGAGTATGACCCTTTTTCTGTGTGAAACTCAACCTTGCAATGTTGCCAGCACAAGCAAACAAAGTGCACATTTGAATTAGTGCAACTTTAAGTGCTTAAAAGTGCAATTACTTCTGTTAGACAAACTACACTATGTGTCTTAACAGTTAAGTTGATTACAATCTACAAGATACCAAAGAACCTAAAGTAATGATGACAAGCCAAACCAACATTTGATTGTATTAAGCTTTGTACAAAATGTAATGATGAGAGTGGTGCCATGGCACATGAACTACACAGTTAAATCATTAGCAAAGCACACTCATCAATAAAACCAAAGTGCCCATGGACAAAAGGCACCCAATCTTGTTTTCTAAACTTTAAGTAACTTAAGTTGTCACTCGCATAATACTGAAACATCTAAATGAGCCCAAACTACAAGACTGGTATCGAATACTGAAAGCGTTTTCTCATACTATGGATCAACAAGTAACTATGATAGAATTGGTGTTGTAAAAAGACTTCTAAAGAATTACTAGTACACTAGTGCACAAATCACAACAAACAAATAGTTCAGATGTTTAACACTAGCATATTGCATATACTCAAAACTAAAATTGCACAACCGGATACTTGTAATTTACATTATTGCTAACTGCAATTACGTAACTGACAATTATGTGCATACAGATATCATTCCAAAGTTAGATATTCACACAAGGGGTAGTAATTGCAAGCAGGTAGTAATTAAAAGTAGGTAGTAATTGAATGAGATAGAATTTAAACTTTACATATTCAAGATACAAGTGTCATTGTGTTTGTCTGTCCAACATCAAGATACGGGATAACCAACAACAACATACCTCATATAAGTAATCGCACCACTAGAGTTTGAATCTTAGAGAAGAGTTGTTGTAGAAACAGCTCCAGTTGTTGAAATGATGCACACTACCCTTGGGTCTTATTTTGAGAAGTCCATTATTCCGAAAGCAACGTCCTGCACAAAGAACAATGTAATTAGCTAGTATGTCCTACCCAGACTGATCAGTACACTACAAGTACGAAAGGCAACTGTTGTGCTGGATATTGTCTGCGTAATGTTCAAATTAAATAAAGCATGTGCTCTTCCTAGTGTCGATCCACATTTCATGATTCATTGCAGAACAATGTAATAGTTGCAAGAAGTCCAAAAACTGATAAACTGGTGAATTTTGCCAGTATGCAATCTACTATGGCCACACAATTTGATCAACATAAGAAAACACAAAATCATGTTCTGATGCATATCCCCATTATAATACCCAATAGGCCAATACAAAGGAAGTAAAAACCATTTCTTGTCTTGCTGCTAGAGAAGCATGCCCAAGCTTGAAGCAAAGCTACAAGGAAAGGAGACAGATGGATAGGTCTTAGTGTCTATTAAAGCAAACATGACTCCCATATGAGAGAAATGGAAACTAGATTACAATCTGGCACCACTACAAAGGCACGGTATGTGGAAACACCTAAGATGTATTCTAGAAATCCTCTCTGTGTACCATCAGAGTGGCTTGCAATGCCTTTGGTCTAAAAAAATCAGAGTGGCTTGCATCTGGACAAATATTCAAGAGGGAGTAGAGTTCTAATGGCTTATATGATATGTCCCTTTGACTACAACCATAATTCACGGCTGTTCTCAGTTCTCTCTAACAAATATCACCTTACAATATTGACTTATAGGTATTGTCAACCACAATCCAAGCACCAGTATTTTTGCACAGATCTGAACTTCTATGAAATGACAATGCGATATTATAAGTGGATAGTGATTCCAAACACAAGTATAAGATTTAAGACCATAATGGAAATAATAAACTTTGAATAAGCAGTTACCTTCAAGTATCTCCAACTGGAATCAGGCCATATGAAAGCTCTAGTTTGGTTTTGGTGAATTGATGAAACCCTAAGTGCTAACCTAGTTTATCAAGTGATCATGAGATAGGTAGCACACTCCAAGTGATGAAGCAAATGAAGATCATAGCATGATGATGATGATACCATGATGATGATCAAGTGCTTGGACTTGGAAAGAAGAAAGAGAAAAACAAAAAGCTCAAGGCAAAGGTATAAACAATAGGAGCTATTTTGTTTTGGTAATCAAGACACTTAGAGAGTGTGATCACATTTAGGATTGATAGCCGTACTATTAAGAGGGGTGAAACTCGTATCAGAATGCGGTTATCAAAGTGCCACTAAATGCTCTAACTCATTGCATATGCATTTAGAATCTAGTGGAGTGCTAACACCTTTAAAAATGTTTGTGAAAATATGCTAACACTTGTGCACAAGGCGATACACTTGGTGGTGTTGGCATATTTACAAAGGAGGTGGTGTTTGCAGGGTTGAGATGGGTTTGGGTCCCTCTCTCCCTCCCGCCGAGCAAGCTCGGCGGGATTCGGCGCTTTCGGGAAAAGGGAATGCCTATTTTCTATTGCGCCGGATGCAAATTCTGGGTGGTTGGCACATTTGAGCAAGGGTGAAGAAGTTAGAGTTGAAATGGAGTTGGTCGAAATGATGCTGGCGTCGGTCTACTGATCGGACGCTGGGTCACTCAACGACCGGACGCTGAAAGGCTGTCAGACGGCACAGTGGCTCGGGTTGAGCACCGGACGCTGGTCTGTGTCCGGTCAAGGTGGACCGGATGCGTCCAGTCGAAGAAATACGCCTCGGGGAGCTTACTAGAAACGACCGGACACTGGGGCTTCAGCGTCCGGTCAGTTTTACCGGAGCATCCGGTCAGCTTCGTAGCCGTTGAAATCAGGCGAACAGCGTTTGAAGCTGGTGACGCATGGCGTCCATCGGGCGACCGGACGCTGAGGGCCAGCGTCCGGTCAGTATGACCAGAGCGTCCGGTCAGAGTGCGTTTTACCCAGTGAAGGGGTATAACGACTCTATTTGAGTGGGGCTCTATTTATAGCCCCATGGCCGGCTCAAGGACTCTCTCTTGCACATTTTCATTGACATAGCAACCTTGTGAGCTTAGCCAAAGCCCTCCCACTCATCTCCATCATTGATCCATCATCATTGTGAGATTGGGAGAGAATCCAAGTGCATTGCTTGAGTGATTGCATCTAGAGACACTTGGTATTTGTGTTGCGCTGCGGATTTCGCTTGTTACTCTTGGTGGTTGCCACCACCTAGATGGTTGGAGCAGCGGTGAAGGATCGGCACGAGTTGGTGATTGTTCGTGGCCGCCTTTGGTGATTGTGAGGGGAGTTGTACCTTCCCCGGCGGAGTGCCGAAAGGTAACTCTATTAAATTGCTCGTGTCATTGAGTTACCTCACTTGTGGGTCGGTTCTTGCGGTGTCCTATCGTATGGACGAGGTTTGTGAAACACCTCTTAGCCGCCGAACCACCAAGTGTTGGTCGACACAACGGGGACTAGCGTGTTGGCAAGCACGTGAACCTCGGGAGAAAAATCGGTTGTCTCTTGTCATTTGCATTCTCCTGGTGATTGGCATAATCTTCATCTTGTGATTGGTTCATCCCCTACATGGCGGTATAATCACCCTACTCACTTATTTACATTCTTGCAAACTAGTTGATACAAGCTCTTTAGTGTAATTAGAATTGAGAGCTTGCTTTATTATTTACATTTATCTAGTTGAGCTCTTTAGAGTAGCAAGTTTGAGAGCTCTTAGTGAGTAGTTACATAGCAAGTCTGTGTGCCTAAGTAATCATTGAAACTAGAATTGTTGGATAGGTGGCTTGTAACCCTTGAAGAGCTAGAGCAAGTTTGCATTACGCTCTTTGTCATACTAATCAAATTGCTCTAGTTGATTTGTAGAATTTTAAATAGGTTATTCACCCCCTCTAGCCATATTAGGACCTTTCACCATAGTGGGTCCAGATTTTCACAACCAACAATCATACCAGTAAACCTACAAGACAAGATAATAATACATCACAAATAATCATTTAAGAGTAACTACAAATAGTGAGCAGCTACAATTCGGGGACCGAGTGACATGAAGCCACCATGAATAATTTGCTCATCACACACAGAACACAATAAAGATTTTTTTTCTATAGGACAGATTACAAAACCTTTCTATGCTAACACAATCACAAAACACAATAAACATTTTTTTCTATAGAAGGAAAGATTACAAAATCTTTCTATGCTAACACAATCACAGATCACAATAAACAAAATATATGACAATTGTAGACACAAGTGTGGGACATGGAAGAAAATTTCAAGACTAAATATGTCCTTGGATTTACAAGGGAGAGAAAGAAAATGCAAACCTGATCAAGTATAAGGCGAGCAATAATGGCGCCTGATACCCCACGGATTGTCAATAATTTACTCAAATACCTGCAAATGGAAAACTAATTATCAAACAAAAGTAGTTGCAGAAAAAGCTAGCTACACTACATGATACTGATAATTACTCTTGAAGCTTAGAAGAGATCACCAGACATGTAAAATTGGTGCAATAACAATGGCAACGACAAAAAATGGTGTGCCGGCACAAATCACACACCAATTTATGCAATAACAATGATGAGGACAAATTCCATATGCTCAGAACTACAATTGCAACGCTCAATACTTGCAATTTATATTGTTGTTAATTGCAATTAATTAACTTAATATTTTTTTGTTTTCATGAGCAGGGGACATCAAAATGGACAAAGCAATATAATGTACATGGGCCAATGACTTACAATGATTTATATAGGCCAATGGCTTACTTGAAATGCATGAATGAATTTACAGAACTGTATATCGGCCAGTGACTTACAATGACCAGAGTATATGCACTCACAAATGCTTTAAATGTAAGCCTAAAAGTAGTCATCTCATAGATCCAGTAGCTAGCAGGAGTTTAGCCAACATGACAGACACCCAATATTGAGAAGAATAGAAAATTGATGTGTATAGTCTTACCATGGGACCGTATGAAATGTTAGTAAAAAGTTCAGGGCACATGTAACATGGAGTTGCCACAACATTCAGAAGTGTCAAAAAATTGCTGCAACTCATGGGATAACAAATGATGGCTCTTTGTATACAGGAACCTAAAATAAAATAGATCGCAAGCCCTTATTAATTGCCATCGTTAAAATTACACTAGAGGGCAACAAAGCCAACAACCAAATAGTAAGTAGGTTAAGAAGTTAAAAGCGAATCCATTAAGCACCAGAATACTAGACTGAGAAGAAAGACCTAGTGGGGGTACTTGGGAAAGATCTCAAACTTAAGCTTATTTCTTTACAGAAATTTTTAGATCTTATGCAATTAATACTTCCAAAAACTGTACTTAGGCAAGTTCAAGTTGACCTCTACGCCTGCAGGTATGGTGTTATTTATGCACAATATAAACCCATATTATGGTCTGTATATTTCAGAACTACTAGTATACAGAGTGACTTCATGGTGCTTCTGCAAAAACCCTAAATCATGCACGTGGTGCAGTGTCTTCAAAAAAGAAATATAATTTGACCAAAGAAGATAACCCTCATGCTTAAAGGTGCTGATCCTTCTAAAGATGCTCTTGCCCTTGAGAATGGCAAATTCCCAGCTAAGAATGAGCCACCCTTTTGGAAGACCTTTCGGGGTATGCACCCTTCATCTGGCCATCCATAAATAGAAGAATCAGTTATTGCCACCCATATTGTGTAATCTTGCAGAGATAACTATAGAATAGGGTATTCATTTGTGCACAACAAACACTCTCTCGGAGACAAAAAGATGAAGCCTTGTTCATGAAAGCCTCAACATTCACTGCATCATCATCATAAAAGTTGAAGAACTAAAAATGAGTTCAGCAAACACTGTGCATTGAAGACAGACCAGAAAATGAGCACTAACCTTTATATAGAGCCGTGCAATCTGGACATCACTTGGATAATTTGGTGGTCTCATCCAGCATCCTGAGTGAAAGGAATAGGCCTGCACTCCGTGTCAATAGTAAAACTCGATTCATATTACAGGAAAAGAGTCAAAACAAGTACTCCCTCTATCCCAAATTGTAAGTCATTCCAAGAATCTTGGAGAGTCAAAGCATCTCAAGTTTGACCAAGTTTATATAATAAGATAATAACATTTATGATATCAACTAAGTACCAATAGATTCTTTGTTAATTATATTTTTATAGTATACCTATTTGATGTCATAAATCTTTGTAATTTTTTTTATAATTTTGGTCAAACTTGAGAAACTTTGACTCTCCAAGATTCTTGGAATGACTTATAATTTGGGATGGAGGGAGTAAGTTTCTACGTGATTCCTGAGTC
Organism: Miscanthus floridulus; assembly: GCF_019320115.1. Taxonomy (NCBI): domain Eukaryota; kingdom Viridiplantae; phylum Streptophyta; class Magnoliopsida; order Poales; family Poaceae; genus Miscanthus; species Miscanthus floridulus. The sequence goes on from NC_089598.1 coordinate 3,440,235, forward strand.
CAAGTCAATCTTTTCCTCTGTTGCTGCTGAAACTAGCACTATCAAGCAAGGTGACCATATGCTTGACCAATGTCATCTTCTGCACTAACTTGCTCTTGTGTGACTACACGCCAGGTGGCCTCCCAATCCTGATATTGGCAGACTTGGAGCTAGGTGGCCTCCCCCTCTTCCTCTACAGACAAGCCCAACAAACCAAATGAAATTAGGAATAGATTCTATGAATCAAACTTGAGTGGCGACACATCGACCGAGGAAAAAAACTTGAGCTTCAGCATGTTCTGGAAAGCAATTATGTAAATGAGAGAGAGAAAGTGAGAGAGAACTAGACAGATATATAGAAATATATATTGTCAAATAGATTTCACATCTCACTGCTAACTCGGCCTATTCAACGGTTTAGCAAAACCGGGTGCCGGCCCGTAACCAACTTAGTGAAAACCACCATCGTGGTTACAGAGCGGTCTGGGTTGCAACCCATGTTACCAAGCGTCGGATTTTTTTGGCCTTATCCGGTTACGGTTACAGCCCACCGAAACCCATCGAACCCAGGGGGAAAAGCGCTAGACGGTTACAGACCCTGCCGCAGCACTCAATCCCACCCCTGCCGCCGCGCTATCGTGGTCGCCGCTGCAGCCGCGCTCGCGTTGCAACAGCGGCAGCGCCTGGAGCACGCGGTTCAAGGAGGAGGATGAGTACATCGAGGTCACGCTCGACGTCCGTGACGGCGGCGGCACGCTGTTGCCGCTCAGTCCATCAAGGACGTCCATGGCGGCCACGACGGCGGCTCGAGCGACACGACACGCAGGATGCCACGATGCTCCTAGACCGCCCGCCCACCCGCCCGCGCACCTTGGCCGCATCGCCTCAACAAAGCGTCCCGTGATTCTGCTCTCGGCACTGCTCCGTTGCGACCCCCACCGCGACCGGGACCGCCCCAGACTGGATAGGAGTGTCATCGGTGCCGCCAGCGCGCTCAAGCGCCTCCAGTTACTCAACTAGGCCGCCGTCGCCGAGGGATGGCCTGAGGTGGAGAGGCTCACAAGTGCTTCCACCGCCTTGCCGTGCATAGTTGCAGCTGAGCCACGCAACCCGTCGGAAACCGGGTGACCAAACCAACCCAATAAACTAATCAAATTCGTTCCAACCCGTCGGAAACTAGCCCTGCACCGCACCGGCATACAGATCCTGGGTTGGTTCGGAATTTAACCACAAACCGCAAAAACCAGCCCATGAACAGGGTGACTGCTAACAAGCAAACAATGCAGTATAGCCAACTCACAATAGACAGGAAAAAGTTGAAAAAATATTACCAAGCATGACAGCGGAGTAGCCTATTTTCAGGAAAATGATATATAAGCACAACACCAAAGCAATCATATATGAACTACACTAGAGCAATCTATCTAGCTTTATTAAACTTGACACCACTAACCCAAAAGGGAAACATAAATTTGCGTAAAAAGATACTAATCACAGATTTAGGTACAAATATTTGTAAGAAAAGCACGAATTCAACATTTTTTTGCTTTCAATTATTTTTAATATTAGTCTCCTACCAGTAAATAAGTTTATTGGCCTACTGTCGGGTTGTTACATATAATTTCTTTTTCTTTGATGCTCACAACTGCAGACTTAGGTACACAAACTCTTGGAATGACCTAACTTTTAGCCTAATGTGTAAGTCAGAAAATGAGAGCTATTAATAATGTTCCTAATTTCAAGAAGGTAAAAAAAAGATTTTCAATTGACCTTGACATGTGATAGCATAACTCATCATTCCTACCTTCAGAAAACATATTTCAAAGTTGTCAGCTTAACACCACAATTAATTATAGTGGGAAAATCAAATAATTCCAACAGCTACACTGAACTAGCTTAACAAAGCAACAATACAAGGCAAACATCTGAAACCACAAAATACGAGTTCAGAGATACGAATAGCAAACTAACAGAAACAACGAAATTCTCATTGCTCAACCTAGGCTCCAGATTTGCTCAACCTCAAGTTGACTTGGAAATGGACTCTACAGCAGAGGGCGAACTCCTCTCCTTGCTCACATATCTCTGCCAAGCACAGCAAAACAAGCTCCCCATGCCCATTTTCAGAATCCAGTTCATGTGTCTTTGGAGACAATTGCGGTGATGTCAAAATGATCGGATGGGATAATGTCAACTATGACACAGGTGGTGTCATCCTTTAGCCCACTTGTTTTCAGAGCTTGCTGCAAGGAAAGAGTGGGAACATAATTATGCCACCAAAAGGACAAATAGTGGCAGCTATAGACAAACAAGGCATTCCAAACACACATAAAAAATACAAGTTTTAGTAGAACCGCATCAAAGAAAAAGCATTCCAAGTAGATATTTACACACCATAATTTCAGTAGTTGAAGTGTGCAATTTACTAATAATAAATTTGCAATCAAGAAAATGGTGCTTCTAAGTGATGCAACATATTGCCACTACGTAACATTTTTACTGTAACCACTAAGATAACCCAAGTATAGGTGGGTGCAAAAGTTACCATATCTTAAAAGATATAGCTTAAGCTTAAGCTTGGAGATGGAGAAGGTCCTCAGCCAGCTTAAGCTTGGAGATGGAGAAGGGCATGTCTCCATACAACAAGTTCCTAGACAAAACCCTGCATAGACATGAAAATCACAATGTGTTAGCACAAATCACAATAGACATTTTTTTCTATGAAAGGACAAGGACAAAATAAAAGGTGTGTACTTGCACAATCACAAATAACAAAGTTCAAGATGTGTTAGCACAAAAGACAAGAAACAATTTTTTTCTATGGAAGTAAGGGCAAAAACTTGATGTGCGCAGCCACAAGTCACAAAAAAGAAAATTTCAAGATGTGCTAGCACAAATGGCAAGAAACATTTTTTTCTATGAAAGAACAAGGACAAATAAGAGGCGTGTGTTGGCACAAATCACAAAGAACATCTGAATGTTCCTGACGACCTCTACAAATGGCGCAGCAAGGGAGACTCCAAATCGACGAGAGAGGAGCTCCCACACGCCTGGATGGAGAGGAGCACAGAGAGAGTTAGAGGAATCGCCCCCTCCGCTGCGACGAGCTCCACCACCGAGTCCCTTCCTGTCTGGGCGCGCCGATAGAGGAATTCGAACAGTGTTCCCCCAAATTGGGTGTACTCCATATGTCCTTAAGGCAGTAGCGGATGCGCTCTATAATCTTGGACCCAATAAAGAAGGATGGACCCGACAACCACAACAACAGGCGCACAAATCTTGATGCCTATCGGAGTATCGGACAGACGGTGAGTCGACTGAAGAAGGAGCCTGATTTCAGGCGACAGATGCATAGGAAAAGTGTAAACTAATTTATAGGAGATGTGATATAAGAGTTCTTGTGGAAATGCTCAGCATTAACTAACAGTGAAGAACACAAGACATTCCACTCCATTGCATTTGGTTTTTGCTTGCACTGTACAAAAGACTAATTTGCTCTATATTCAGTTAACAACATTGAAACCTTAATCCATTAATCATTGACAGAATTACAAGCTGTCAAATGATGAAGAAACTACATTGACTAAACTAAAATCTACAGATTACACCATCACCTTCACCACCATTGAAAAAGAAAAGGGACAAATCATCATTTAATCATTGTCTCAACTATAACCTGATAACTGAAGCTTGTACTAAAGTAGAAAAGGGACAAAGCATCATTTTGGCTGTAATAAGCTTACAACGTTGGTGCAGTACAACAGAGAAGGGGGGTCCCAACCATTCTCACCACCATTTGGAATTTTAGGGAAGTGATGATATCAGTTCAGTCAGAAAAACATTCATACAGGACACAACCAACATATATAAAGTTTTTTTAAAAAAGCTTCACGGCGTGCTTTGCTAGCCGCATAGCAAAGTGAACACTGACAATTATCTCATACTCATACCGCAGTGGTTCAAACAAGATAGAAACAACAAACAATAAAGCTGCAAGTGGCACTCCTGACTTTAGAGTTTAAATTCAGAAAACTGAACAACCACATATAAAGGGGGAATTTTAGCCTCGACCCGAATCATTTGTGCTAGTTGCAAGTGAAAATAGTTTAGGCATGGAAATCTGTCCATATTTCATCAAACAACTAATGTACCAAACAATAAATAGAATAGTAGATAAGTTGAACCATACAAGTACAAGAGCTAATGCTCACATGACTAAAGCTTACAACGGCTAATTAAGTGTGATACCAACTCACTGATTTGCACCGGAACATAGCTATCGGTTGATGAAAACAATTGCATGCTCAAAACACTGTAAAAGAAAAGAAGTGCATCCACACTACCACCCTTGATAGGATATTGGCTCCACACACACATGCTATAGTAGCATTTATATGAAGAAAGTTGCCTACACTACACCAAACAAATAGACAGTAACTACAGGATAATGACAGATCTGCCAAGGTTCCAATTAGTTGTGTGTCTCTGGCTCTCTGTTGAATTGAATCAATAAATTATTATGATTAGGCAAAAGCCATCGGATGAAAAATCCCTTGTGCACATGAGGGATATATTGACCAGACAGATTTGCAACTAGCTAGAGCGTACAACAATTCATCAAACCAAACCCTAACCTTATACAACCTTATGCATTTCCACGAGGAGCCCAACCTTACTGGCAAAAATCTCCATCCCTGTTCCCTCCTCAATATATGGTTTCAACCAATTGATGACCAAATCAACACGCAATCACGAAATTAGATCGAGTACAAACACAAACAACAAGTGATACAACAACGAGGGACAAGGAGGAAGGAGATGCAGCTGGTACTGCGATGGAATTATGGGACGACCGTCGCCGTTGAGGGGATGGGCCGCCGCGCGCACTGCTCCACCATTGCTGGCCCACGCGCGCTGCTCGTCCACTGACGTAGTCGCGCGTGCGCTGCTCCTCCATCGCTCCTCCACTGGGGGCCAGTTTGGTGCTAAAGGGGAGGAGAAGGGGATGTGCCACCACCACCACAGCTGGTGCTCCACACGAGGTGGGAGGGTGCCATGGAGCCGGATGAGATGGAGGAGCAGGATCTAGGACTGGGAGAGAGTGGGAGGCAGAGACAGAGAGGAATAGAGGATCGGGGGCAGAGACAGAGCACTGGTGTAGGGCGGTGGCAATTTGCGGGTGCATTCTTGGACCCAATAAGGAACAGCGGACCCAATAGCTGCCGAACACAGTGCACTGATGTCGCACTGATGCTGAAGTCCATCCGACGGACAGAACCGTCGACTGAACACAACCATAGATTTCAGTCAGCTGAGGAATAGGAAAAGTGAAAGATATAATGTGATCCCCTTTCCTTACCATAACAAAACTAAGAACCAAGTATATCCAGCTAATGTTCTTTTTTTCCAGAACTACAAGGCCCACAACTAGCTAGGCTCTCATCTTCCATCTGCCCAAGGATAAGGGGTACAATAACACTTGTACGTACCTCATGTAGCAAAGCTCGATGTGAAAGCATGTTATTCGACATAAGGAAGATCGAAACTAGGTCAATTCAAAAGAGAAGAACCCCAACTAGAGGCTAAGAGCTCGATTTAAGCAACCCAAATTTCTTAGTGTCTGCCATTGTGTGTCTACCGTAGTGGATTGGAGCTCGAGAGCTAAGAAGAGGAACATTGATTTCAAGCAACAAGCAAAAAAATCATGCATGTGAGAGTGGTTTTGGTTGTTTGTGTGCACAAGTAAATCATTGCTCCGCATGGGATAGCTAAGTTCCTTCAGTTAGCAAGGATTACCTCGTCTGGCACAACAAAGCTAGACAAAGAAAATATCATGTGTGTTGCTCTTACCTTGCAAGCTCAACTATGTCTTGATTTAAAATTTTTATTTATTATTCCCTTATATCATCCTAGCAAAATTAAGAACCAAGTATGTGCAAAAAAAAGGTTTGAGAGACACCATAGTAGGAAGCCTTCTATTTTTTTCTAGAGTGATGAAGGCCATGCTATGACTCATCTTGCAACTGCCATAGGATGACGAGGTTCCAATAAATCAATGGACTAATGCGACCGTCGTCTAGGGAGGAACTCGAATACTTGATCTAGAGGTAGAGAGCTCCGTTAAAAGGACCTTAATATGATTATGTTGGCGTTTCTATTGTTAGACTGGAGGTCAACATGATCATAAAAATCTTGAACCTTCCAACGAACTTTACCTGCACAGTAAATTATCTTTGATATAGTGTGTGCATGAGAAAATCCTTGCTCTCGAACAAGATGAGAGCTTGCTACTAAGAGGAGGCAGCCTCAAATGTGTGCATAAGTAAAAGTAAAAAAACCATTTGGATTGTGACCATTCAAATGGTACGGCATCTCTCCAGTCTGAACTGTTCCTTTATTCGTGTGGGCAGTCACGATAAGGTTATCGATGTTGAAGCTTTGCTAGCCATAACAAAGGAGGGAAGCAGTTCATTGGTGTGGTTTTGATATTAAGAATTTTATTAGTTCATCGAGCGTACTAAAAATTCAAATTTCTCGTGTTTTGCAATTTGAAATCTGAATCTGAAAAACAAAGACAATCTAAGGCACTGTTTAGTTTCCAAAATTTTTTGCCTTCTACAGTAAAAGAGCATGTTTGGACACATGCATGTAGTAATAAATATAGACGAAAAAAAACTAATTGCATAGTTCTCGGCAAAATCGCGAGACGAATCTTTTAAGCCTAATTAGTCCATGAAAAACCTTAAGTGCTACAGTGACCCATATGTGCTAATGACCGATTAGTTAGTATCATTAGATTCGTCTCGCTGTTTCCTGATGGGTTCTGTAATTTGTTTTTTATTAGTATCCAAAACCCCTCCCGACACATCCGATGTGATACCCAAAAAATTTCACCTCCCCAGCTAAACATACCCTAAACAGAAAGGGTTAATTCGAATGCTGCCATTGTAACTCTTCGAGTTTAGAAATATACCATTGCAATTCGTGATATTGTAAATATGCCATTGTAATTCCCGTGAAACGTGATTCATGCCATTAAGTACGTTTGCAATGACCTGTGGCCCACCTTGCAGGCGTACGTATACAGAAACATTTTTCGTATGGCCCGTATTGCCCTTGCCTCATCCGACTTACATGAGGAGTCAAGGTCGCTCGCGGCTCGCTCTGCTTTCTTTCTCGGCCTTTCTCTCGTCTCTTCTCTCCCCGTCCCCGAACCCTAACCCAGCAAGGCGAGTCGGCAGTGGCGTAGGCGAGTCGGCTCGACGGCGGCGGTGGTGCAGGCTGTGCAGGCTCGACGGAGGCTGTGCAACCTGTGCAGGCGGCGATTCGTGCCTGAAGCAGGTGGTGGTGGTGAAGGAGATTTGATTCCCCAAGTCTACACATCGATTGGAAGTCCATGGTCGTGGCTTGAGCAAGATGATAGACTTCCCCGCGATCGGCGAGCCGTGTGGGAGCAGTTCGTCGGCCATGGCTGGCAACAAGGCCAGGTAATCTCTTAACTCTTGCAAAATCTTCTGTCGGTATGACTAGAGTAGTTGGGGATCAGGGGCGGATCTACCAATCTCTGTATTTGCAAGTACATGAACATACGAAGAAGACGAGGACCGTGCGACGTACCGCTGCTGGGCTATTGGGCAGCATCTACGCTTTGTGAGATGAGAGAGCCAGCTAGTAGCTGATGTTTTAAGCTTTGATTTACACCATTTAAAAATGTTAGTTGTAGACTTGAAGAGATATTGTGTTTATAATCTTTTTGCAATAAATATCTTTTATGACTCATTGCTTTTTGTTTGACATGATTTTTATAAACATCTTTGATTTACCAAAGAAAGCTTTCAAGATATTTCAGCATAAGCTATTTACCTGTATAGGTTGTCAGTGTTGTGGCTCATGCATATATGATGCCATTGTCAAGGAAGTTCCTAGCGACGGAAGCTTCTAGAGCCTGCTGGTACTTTCTAGCTAGCAGTACCCTTCCCCCATGGCCAGCACCCAGCGTCTCAAGGATGTTCTGCACGTCTACCTTGACCCCATCGATCCCAACAGATGCAAGATACGAGTGGAGTTCATTGTAGAAACTAAATACTTTCTTAGGGTTCACAAGGCCCAGTCCATTGGTCGTTATGCTGTCCAAAGCATTGTAGGGCTCGTTTTTCTGAACCCCTGGTGATGGCACAGGCTGCTGCATCTTTGATTCGTAGTGCTCCATTCTAGCTACACCTGGCCTGACTCCACCCCAGTATCCAGTAATGGCATGCCATACATACACATACCTGAGTTGTTTGACACAACATGTCAGAGAGATGACTTTCGAATTTTTTTGTCATCTGTAATAAATGAATAAGAACAACTTATCCAATATAATGGTGTCATACTTTAGCTTATGTTTCCCTTTGATTTCATTGACAATGTGTGCTAGGACCTTTGCTGGATCATCTTCCCTATGACCCTCTCTGCCATTTTTCTGAAACTTGTGGTTCTCCTTAATGTGAGTCAACCTGTTTGCAAAGCTAATATACATAATAGGGAAAGTTCAGAATCTGAACTAATTCTCTATATTTTGTACATAAATCAAGTAGTATGACTGGCAAAGTGTATTATGTTTAGACTGCTTGCTTTTTGTTTGACATGATTTTTACATTATTTACATAAGTTAAAGTTGATCTAATGATTTCAAAATTATCTATTGTTCCCTCATTATAAAGATTTTTTATACATTTCCATTTTCTACTAACTTTCAAAATTTTCTATTGATCGGCCACTGTTGGGGATGGACCCATTTTTGCTGTGGGATTTCCCCTTTACATTTCCATTCTTCGTGCTAGGCCTGAGTTGTTCATGCTAGAGATTAAAGTTCAAGGCTTAAAGGGATTTCTGATTAAGTGGGAGGTGGACATAGGTGCTTTAACCGTAGACTTGTTGATGAATGTTTTAGCCAAAGAGGTGCAATGGTCATCTCGCCAGTGTGGCAGATTGTGGTTCTTTGACAAGAATTTGGGAGAAGATGTCAGATTAGTGAATGACAGACAGTTGCTAGATATGTTTTCTATGTATAAGGCTGAGATGTGTTGCCAGGTCTTGCTAGGTGTATTTGATAATTCAGTATCTACTGCTGATGACTATGCTGAGCTAGAACCTCTACGTGTTATTCCTCTTGATGATGACCAACCTAGCCAAGTGAATCCACCACAAAAGCCAGAGGCCCCTGAACCCAAAAAACACAATATAGAGGCTCCTAAACCCACAAAAAACATGCCAGAACCTACTGAAGCTACAACAAAGGAGCCAGAGTTTGAGCCTGCTAGGGAGCTAGACATGTTTGATAATGAAGAGGAGTACGTGAGCATTGATGATGAACACATCTATATCTCAGTACCACCTGCACAGCCAACCACAAATGCCACTGTAACACAACCAGTTGATGACAATTCTGATTATATTCCTGCTGAAGGAGGTGTTCCTCTTGAGGCAGAAGTTAATGATGCAGATCCTCAGGAGATAAATGTCCTTCATGATCCAGAAAATCCTAACATTGTGAAAGGTGCCTTGTTTCCTGATATCATAGCATTCAGGAAAGCTGTGAGGCACTATGCTGTGATCACTAGATTTGAATTTGCTGATGTGAAGACTGACAAGACCAGGTTCATTGCCAAGTGCAAAGCTGAGGGCTGCCCATGGAGAATACATGCGTCAAGGATTTATGATGGCAAAACAATAGAGGTACAACCTGTGTATTCTTATTTTTCTATTGTAAACTATTTTTGGTACACTTTTGTAACATATATTCAATTTTGTTGCAGATTAAAGTATTGCCTACTGAGCATAACTATCCTACTACAAAGCTAAGAGAAGGAAAAATGGCAACACAAGACTAGTGTGCTAGCAGGTTGACAGAATGGCTCAAGAAAAATCCAAATAAAGGTGCCAAGGATGCTAGGGACAAATCGGAAGATGATTATGGGATCAAGTTGAAGTATTCTAAGGCATGGTCAGGTACGAAACTAGCTCTTCAGCACATATATGGTAAATATGAGAAAAGTTTCCAATTGTTGGTGAACTGGAAAGCACAAATGGAGCTTAGTTCACCAGAAAGCATTGTAGAAATAGAGGTAGAAGGGAATAAAAAGAAGAGGTTCAAAAGGATTTTTGTAGCCTTAAAGCCTTGTGTAGATAGATTTTTGGCAGGTTGCAGACCATTTGTAGGGGTAGACGCCTGAAAGTGCATCTAGCCCTTTAGTGGGTTTTGGATGATTGAATGACAACGTGATTAAAGGACTAACCCGTTTGCTAAGTGTGGACAGGTAATAGGTTATCTCACAAGGCACTTAATGAAAGCCAAAATGATGTGTTGTTGTATAAACAATCTAGTTCAAGCACAAGACAACAATGCAAATGGAATTCATGTGAAGGCTTATTTATTGTGGGATTTCCATGTACTATGTGAAAGCAAGCTTGTGATTATTAGTTAATGAGACATGAGGGATTGCATATGGAATGATCTCATATTTGAAGCTTGCTAAATTAAAATGAAAAAGATAACAATACATATGAATGGATGATTCAACACAAGATGTGACTTGATGGCTTGAGATGGTGAAGATAGCAAGGAAAGGCTTCGAGGTACTAAGCAAGGGTGAAGGGCAAGCGACGGCTTGGCGGCCGAAGAACCTAGCTAGGGTAAAGAAGAAAGTCCTTGCATTTAGTTGAGGTACTAATCAAGCTTAGATGGTCATATTGATGTGAAGGATCAAATCTATAATGAAGTATTTGATGGAAGTGACTTGATACATTTGGGATTATTCAAACTTGATGAATGGAATCAAGTCACATGCTCAAGATGGCTATGCTCAAGTGAAAAGATCAACATCAACATGTTAGCACCCTTACTTGATGAAGATTGGAAGGGACGGCATCAATTCAAAAGAACAACTCAAGTGGTACAAATTCATATTTCCGTTTGTCTTGAGTTTAATAGGTATGCCGTACTATTAAGAGGGATGCATCATGTTGATAGATAATGTTTCATAAGTGCTCAAGCCAACCCATGTGAGTTTTGAGTATTTGAGAGACAAAAGAGCTAACTGATTTGTTGCTGGTCTGGCAATACCGGACGTGTCCGGTATTCATACCGGACGTGTCCGGTATTTGTCCAGCAGCTGTAAAATTGTTGTTCTCGGGTTGGTTAGTCGGGAGTTCCGACGTAGGTCGGGAGTTCCGACGGTCGGGAGTCCCGGCATGGGTCGGGAGTTCCGACGTGTCGCACTTCAACTGACCTAGAGGGTTCACTGCCCTGGTCATACCGGACATGTCCGATATGCATACCGGACATGTCCGGTATGGATGACCAGAAGCCAACGGCTAGTTTTCAAAAGCCGTGAGGGTCGGGAGTTCCGACGTATGTCGGGAGTTCCGATGGTCGGGAGTTCCGACATATGTCGGGAGTTCCGACACCTCACTAACTTTAACTCAGTTACATGTTTTTTCAAAATTACTGAGGGTCGGGGGTTCCGACTTGGGTCAGGAGTTCCGATGGCCGGAAGTCCCGGCGTTCTTCGGGAGTTCCGACGCCTCACAACTTCACTGTAACTTAGTTACCGTTGGCGCAGTGTGAGTCATACCGGACGTGTCCGGTATGCATACCGGACGTGTCCGGTATTGCAACGGCTATAAAACGGCTAGTTTTTCAAGGGGGCTATAAATACCCCCAAGCCTCCACCTTTGGAGGCTGCTGATTCTGCTGAGATAGACACACGTTTTTGAGCCTTGCCAACTCTCCTAAACCCTCTCTTAGTGAGTGTGTGATCCAAATTGCAAAATCAATTTGTGGGTTAAGAGAGAATTTGAAAAAGAGAGCAAGCCACCACTTGAGCACTTGTGCATATTGTCAATCTCGTGATTCGCATTTGTTACTCTTGGACTCTTCGGTCCTAGACGGCTAGGCGTCGCCGGAGAGCAACCGAGAGATTGTGGTTGCTTCGGAAAGTTTGTAACGGTCGATTCCGCCGCCTCGGAATCAAATTAGTGGAAGGAGGAAAAGGAGTTGGAAAAGACTCCGGCTAGAGTGACCTTCGTGGTACCCTCTAGGGCTGACCTTCGCTGGGTCGCCCGCAGCCCCCTCAACGGAGAGTAGGACTCGAACGAGTCCGAACTTTGGTAAAACAAATATCGTGTCTCAATTCGCATTTCATTTGATATTTGTGTTGCTCTAGCTATTCTGCAGGTTCTCTGTGTATTTTGTCATCTCCATCAAGTGCCTGCAGTTTGGTTTGAAGATAGAAATCGAAAGGAGCAAGTTCGGGGCCGATCTGCAGAAATCGTGTATACCGGACACGTCCGGTATTCATACCGGACACGTCCGGTATTTCCTGCCTGCACAGAAAATATTTATTCTCTATTCTAACTTGGTGTTGCAGGGTTGTAGCTTCTAGATATATTCTTTATACCTTGTTTACTTTGTGACTAACTTGTGAGGGGTGGTAGTACTCTTAATTTGGAGTTTCCATTTTGGAAACTCCCCTTTCTAATTGTTTCCGCATTTAAAGGTGTTAATTAACAGAAACGCCTATTCACCCCCCCTTTAGGCGGCATCCTAGGTCCTTTCAATTGGTATCAGAGACAATTTTCTCACCTAAAGCTTCACCGCCGTGAGAAAAGGATGTCGACGCCTATCGAGTTGGAGCCGGTGCTTCTCCAAAATGATGGTTCAAACTTTCTACCTTGGTCAATACATGTACTCAATGCTTTTAGAGATATTAGTCCTCTTGTTGAGCATATTGTGGATGCAAGCATACCTCTTTCTATAGTTGATTGGAGCAACTACAAAAATTTGTCAAAAGAGGAAGAGATATGCGTGCAACTCAATGCTTAAGCTATTAATATTATTTTGAGTACATTGAGTGTAGAGGTTCAAGATGAGGCAATCTTCAATGGACAACCACCTCCGGAGAGTGCTCATCTCATTTGGACTAGACTTTTTGATTTGTATGGAAAATCCAAATGTGATGATGCACTTGAGATTAAGTCATTGGAAAGTATGTCCATTGTGTCATCATACAGCGAAGAAGCCTCACAAGACCTCAAGAGCACCGAGCCGGAGCAAGAAGTGCAAGCAGCAAATGACGTGCTGTCTGCCTGCACGGTATGCCTACCGGACGTGTCCGGTATTGCCGGGGCAGCAGACCAGCAAGCAGCTGTTTGCAACGATGCTCAAGCCCGGTGGCAACCAAGTGATGAGTCAATCTCAGTATCTCATGATACTCATCACTTGTGTCTCATGGCCAAGAAAAGCAAGAAGAAGAATAACAAGAAAGATCAAGAAAAGGAGAAGGCTCAAGTGGATGATCAAGATAAGAGTGATATTGAAGTTGAAGACAACTACAACCTTGATCATCTCAACCATAAAGACAAGTTCATCATCATGAAGATAGTTGAAAAGAATGATGAGCTTGAAGAAGAGATTGAGAAGCAAGAGCAATCGCTTCAAAATCAAGAAAAGTTTCTCATCTCCAAATTACAAGAGCTAAAGGCAATAAATGAGAGGTATGAAAAATTGTCAATTGAGCATGCTTTAGCTACTAACTCCTCTTCTAGTGTTTCACAACTAGAGAAGGAAAACTTCGAGCTCAAAGCAAGGCTAGATGAACTATCAAGCAAGTATAATGAGCTACAAGCAAATTATGTTCATCTAAAGTGCTCTCATGAGGAAGTAGTAGAATCAAGCGTCATGCTTGAGGTGGCTCATGAGGTTGTGATTACATCGGTAAAATTCTCTCAACCTCTAACACATCCACTCACTAGTACACCATCTCAATTAAATATTTCTTGTACTAATGAATGTGCTCCTCAAGCAAGCCAATCTTCGATTGAGCTAAATCTTATAGAAAACATAGAGCTCAAAGAAGAAGTGCAAAGATTAAAGAAAGATGTGATTCGGTTGAAGGGTAAGAAGAAAGCACAACCTTCTCAAGATAACCGTGATAACATGGTGAAGAAGCTTGAGAAGGGTTCAAACCTTGCTTCCTCCAAAGCCCAACAAAAGAATCACATCTCAAGCAAGGCCAACACAACCAAGAGCAAGAAACATGGAAAAAGGATGTGCTATGGTTGTGGATTGTATGGACATGAGTGGGCTATGTGTCCACACAAGAGTTGGGCCGACAAAGTTGAAGCCGCCAATCAAAAGGCTTCTACCAAGAAATGCCCAATGTACAAAGAAGCAAGAAAGGAAGCCCAAGTTGCAACTAGAAGATGCTATGGGTGCAATGAGATGGGCCACAAGGTTGATAGATGTCCATACAAGCAAATCAAGCATAGAGCACACAAAGGCCGCATATGCTATGCTTGTAGAAGAAAGGGGCATCTAAGCTATGAATGCCCAAATGGTAAAACTCCTAAGCCAAACACATTTGTTTATAATGATATGCTTAGGAAGACCACAAATGGAGTTAGCACTAGTAAGGTGATGTGTTCACCACAAACTAGTGCTAAAGCCATTTGGGTACCTAAGCACTTGTTGACTAACTCAAAAGGACCCAACAAGAGTTGGGTACCAAAGTGTGGTTAGGTTAATGAAATAGGTACTTGGTGATGAGATGAAGCTTTCGGGGTGGTTGAGCAAGCAAATTGACAATATTCACTCAATCTATCAACCAATTCTCATCATAATCTCTTATATGGTTGACCCGAAGATAATTCAATGAACATATCATAGATTTCATCCTCAACATTGGTAACAAGTACCTAAAACCTTGTAGGATAGCCACTTTGTTTGTTTCGTGTTCTATAGTTCACAAATAGGTACATTTGTGAAATAATGAAAGTGGCTAATTAATTTCACTTGAGATTTATTATGTTTGCCATATGATGCTTTTGATCGTTCTCTAGTAGAGAAATTTATCTGTTGAGATGCTAGTATACAATAAATAATAAAGCTAAACAAAAATTACATGCAGTAAATTAATTGGTTCTGTCCTGAACCTATCGGACATGTCCGGTATTACTTCCGAACGTGTCCGATATGACCAGAGACAGAAAGTCAGTGTTTCTGTTCTGTGTATTCCGGACGTGTCCGGTATACTACCGGACATGTCCGGTATTGCATGGACCAGAACACCAATTGTGTTGCAACTGAGTATTCGATCCATACATTTTCATATATCCCTAACATACTCAGAAGCTTGTGTTTTATCAAATCTAAGTGGATTGTGAGCATCTCTTAAGCTCACTTTTAAATATGGCAATCTTATTTGGTTCATGGTCAAAATAAAAATTGGCTCCCAATTTCTTATCAGAATAAAAGTGCTCGTTAAAAGTCATTCAAAATACTTGAAGCACTTATTTAGGGGGAGCTAAATTTCTATTTTGCACCATTGTGGACTAACAAATTTATCTAGCACTCTTTGTAAAACCTTGGATGAAAGAATCTATGTCTAATTACAAGCTATGGGCATGTATCTAAAATTCTTTGGAAATCTTTGGATACAGGACAGCTGCCATGAGTGGACGACAGGAGCCGAGGTCCAAGCACAGGCATGATCCAGCACTTGAGAAGTACAAGAAGGCGAGACAGGATATGCATCCTGGATTTCAGCCGACTAGCAGGAGGTCCACCAGGGCTGCCACTAGTGCAGCAGCTCAGTATGCAGAGGGGTCCGGGAGCTCTTCTTCTGACACAGACACTGATGAGTTCAGAGTGGAGTCTAGAGATGAAAGAAAGAGGAAGAGCACTGACAGAGGATCAGATGGTGACAGCTCAGATGAGGAGCAGGAGATTGAGGAGGAGGAGTCAGTTCCTCCAGTTCAGCACCAGCCTGGTCAAGGGATGCATTATGGTCTTCTTGAGACACGTCTGCCCAATGTGCCCTCCTATGTTCCCAGAGTTGACTACAGGGGAAAGGGTATGACCAGGAAGGCTAGAGATGAGCGAAGGGTTGATCCGAGGAGCTTACCTAAGGTTCAGTACGATCACCGCTTCCAGACAGCCTTTCACTTGGACTTCTACTCCAGTGTGATTCTTACCAGGAACCCAGTAATTGCCAGGTCTCAGTGGATTGACTGGCAATATATTAGAGAGTTGCAGAAGGCCTCAGTTGATCATGCTATTGCCATCTGCCAGAGCACAGGAGTTTATGAGATCATGGAGTTCCAGCATGACTGGAACACAGAGGTAGTAGCTCAGTTCTATGCTACTCTATTTGTTGAGGAGGATGAGCGGCGGATGCACTGGATGCTTGAGGGCCAGTGGTATAGTGTTGACTATGATGTTTTTGCCGCCCATCTTGGCTTCTCAGAGGATGATCTCCAGAGGGACAGGATCCACATCGAGCAGGTGTTACCTCCTGAGCAGCTCGCCTACATGTATCCTCCTGGTGGTGAGAGAGGAGCTGTGGGGAAGGTTCTAGGTCTTCACCCTACCTACAGGTACCTGGACAGGATGTTCAGGAAGACTATTGACTGCAAGGGTGGAGACAAGGGCACCATTGCTGATTACTCCAGGAACCTACTCCACAGGATGGCACCTGATGCTCGGTCCTTCAGCGTGTTTGACTTTATTTGGTCCGAGATCAGGAGTGTTGGAGAGAGGCCCCTCAAGGGCTGTGGTTTTGCTCCTTATATCATGCATATGATTGAGCAGGTGACAGGGCACACATTTGAGTATGATAAGATTCACAAGGCCCTGAAGATTATTGCAGATTTGCCTAAGACAGGATTACCTCCAGCAGGACCAGGAGGAGCAGCAGCACCACCAGAGGCAGATGCACCTGGGAGTGGTGCACCAACAGGAGCTTCACCTTCACCACGTGCTCCTTCATGTTCTACTTCACGCCGTGGCAGTCCTCCTTCGCCTATCCGCAGGCTTTTCAGCTCCATATTTGGGATGTGCCGTGACATCCAGACTAGGCAGCAGAAGGAGAGGGAGGCTAGGAGGAAGGACACTCGGACTTTGAAGCAAATTGCTTCTAATCTTGAGCTTGATCCTCCTAGGTCTCCTCTATCAGATGAGGCAGCTAGTGAGCCTGAGACTGAGGAGCAGCAGCAGGCTAGATATGATAGAGAGTATGTTGAGTTCATACAGCGACAGCAGCAGCAGCAGGCACCTGAGCACCCTGACACTCTACCACTTCAGGCTCGTGTGCCTACTCACTCTCAGCCACGTCCCAGCACTGCAGACGACTATGCTACAGATTGGTGGAGTGACCTGACAGGTGGTGGTGGCTTCTACGGGTCTGGTGGCTATGACGTGTCTGGTGCGGGTGGTTCTCGTCCAGCTGGTGTTGCACGCTCTGATGATGAGGATGCTGGTCGAGATGATGATGATGATGAGTGATCCCAGCTTTCCGTGATAGCTTGTAGCCCCTTTGTTCTTAGTATGTCATTGTTGGACCTTTGTGGTGATAGATGACAAAGGGGGAGAGAGACTGATTTATGCTTCAGGATAGTTTCATTTGCTTATCTTTGTACCTGAAGATATGTACTGCAGGCTGTAGTTTGTTTTTGAGCTTCATTGATGTATCTTGGATTTGAGATAAATTGTATCATGTGAGAGATGAGACTTACTTATGCTTTATCTATGTATCTCTTGAGACATGATCTTTATCTATATATATCAGTGGTTTCTGGACTTGAGAAAATTTGTAATGAGTGCTATGTGTGAATTACATATATCATATTTATTTTCATAAGGACTATGCATGCTAGAATGAAAATATTTGATGTGATGCTTTTATATTTATTCTTGTGTGATATATCTTGTCATATGCATCACGGTTTCACTTTGTCACACACACATGCACCCCACGGATGCAATGATTTAGGGGGAGTCTCCTATTTGTTTTAATATGTGCAATTGACATTTGAGGTCATTTTGTGAATTCTAATCATAAGCACATATTAAGGGGGAGCCTCTCATAAATCATTGAACCCAAAAGCTTAAATGTTTATATCATTTTGTAAGCTTTAATCAAGTTGTCATCAATCACCAAAAAGGGGGAGATTGAAAGTGCATCTAGCCCTTTAGTGGGTTTTGGATGATTGAATGACAACGTGATTAAAGGACTAACCCGTTTGCTAAGTGTGGACAGGTAATAGGTTATCTCACAAGGCACTTAATGAAAGCCAAAATGATGTGTTGTTGTATAAACAATCTAGTTCAAGCACAAGACAACAATGCAAATGGAATTCATGTGAAGGCTTATTTATTGTGGGATTTCCATGTACTATGTGAAAGCAAGCTTGTGATTATTAGTTAATGAGACATGAGGGATTGCATATGGAATGATCTCATATTTGAAGCTTGCTAAATTAAAATGAAAAAGATAACAATACATATGAATGGATGATTCAACACAAGATGTGACTTGATGGCTTGAGATGGTGAAGATAGCAAGGAAAGGCTTCGAGGTACTAAGCAAGGGTGAAGGGCAAGCGACGGCTTGGCGGCCGAAGAACCTAGCTAGGGTGAAGAAGAAAGTACTTGCATTTAGTTGAGGTACTAATCAAGCTTAGATGGTCATATTGATGTGAAGGATCAAATCTATAATGAAGTATTTGATGGAAGTGACTTGATACATTTGGGATTATTCAAACTTGATGAATGGAATCAAGTCACATGCTCAAGATGGCTATGCTCAAGTGAAAAGATCAACATCAACATGTTAGCACCCTTACTTGATGAAGATTGGAAGGGACGGCATCAATTCAAAAGAACAACTCAAGTGGTACAAATTCATATTTCCATTTGTCTTGAGTTTAATAGGTATGCCGTACTATTAAGAGGGATGCATCATGTTGATAGATAATGTTTCATAAGTGCTCAAGCCAACCCATGTGAGTTTTGAGTATTTGAGAGACAAAAGAGCTAACTGATTTGTTGCTGGTCTGGCAATACCGGACGTGTCCGGTATTCATACCGGACGTGTCCGGTATTTGTCCAGCAGCTGTAAAATTGTTGTTCTCGGGTTGGTTAGTCGGGAGTTCCGACGTAGGTCGGGAGTTCCGACGGTCGGGAGTCCCGGCATGGGTCGGGAGTTCCGACGTGTCGCACTTCAACTGACCTAGAGGGTTCACTGCCCTGGTCATACCGGACATGTCCGGTATGCTGTCCGGTATGGATGACCAGAAGCCAACGGCTAGTTTTCAAAAGCCATGAGGGTCGGGAGTTCCGATGGTCGGGAGTTCCGACATATGTCGGGAGTTCCGACACCTCACTAACTTTAACTCAGTTACATGTTTTTTCAAAATTACTGAGGGTCGGGGGTTCCGACTTGGGTCAGGAGTTCCGATGGCCGGAAGTCCCGGCGTTCTTCGGGAGTTCCGACGCCTCACAACTTCACTGTAACTTAGTTACCGTTGGCGCAGTGTGAGTCATACCGGACGTGTCCGGTATGCATACCGGACGTGTCCGGTATTGCAACGGCTATAAAACGGCTAGTTTTTCAAGGGGGCTATAAATACCCCCAAGCCTCCACCTTTGGAGGCTGCTGATTCTGCTGAGATAGACACACGTTTTTGAGCCTTGCCAACTCTCCTAAACCCTCTCTTAGTGAGTGTGTGATCCAAATTGCAAAATCAATTTGTGGGTTAAGAGAGAATTTGAAAAAGAGAGCAAGCCACCACTTGAGCACTTGTGCATATTGTCAATCTCGTGATTCGCATTTGTTACTCTTGGACTCTTCGGTCCTAGACGGCTAGGCGTCGCCGGAGAGCAACCGAGAGATTGTGGTTGCTTCGGAAAGTTTGTAACGGTCGATTCCGCCGCCTCGGAATCAAATTAGTGGAAGGAGGAAAAGGAGTTGGAAAAGACTCCGGCTAGAGTGACCTTCGTGGTACCCTCTAGGGCTGACCTTCGCTGGGTCGCCCGCAGCCCCCTCAACGGAGAGTAGGACTCGAACGAGTCCGAACTTCGGTAAAACAAATATCGTGTCTCAATTCGCATTTCATTTGATATTTGTGTTGCTCTAGCTATTCTGCAGGTTCTCTGTGTATTTTGTCATCTCCATCAAGTGCCTGCAGTTTGGTTTGAAGATAGAAATCGAAAGGAGCAAGTTCGGGGCCGATCTGCAGAAATCGTGTATACCGGACACGTCCGGTATTCATACCGGACACGTCCGGTATTTCCTGCCTGCACAGAAAATATTTATTCTCTGTTCTAACTTGGTGTTGCAGGGTTGTAGCTTCTAGATATATTCTTTATACCTTGTTTACTTTGTGACTAACTTGTGAGGGGTGGTAGTACTCTTAATTTGGAGTTTCCATTTTGGAAACTCCCCTTTCTAATTGTTTCCGCATTTAAAGGTGTTAATTAACAGAAACGCCTATTCACCCCCCTCTAGGCGGCATCCTAGGTCCTTTCAACGCCACATGCTTAAATGGTAAATACATTAGGCAGTTGGCTTCAGCTACTGCTGTAGATGGGCACAACTGGTTGTATCATCTGGCTTATGCCATTTTTGACTAAGAGACAGAGGACAATTGGAAATAGTTTATGGAGCAGTTGCATAAAGCTATAGGATCACCTGAAGGCCTAGTGATCTGTACAGATGCTTGTAAAGGTTTAGGAAGTGTAGTGGGAGCAATGTTCCCGCAAGCTGAGTACAGAGAATGCATGAGGCACTTGCATTCAAATTTCATGAAGCACTATTAGGGAGATGTCTTCACTAATCATTTGTATCCAGCAACAAGAAGCTACACAGAGGGGCTGTTCAAGTGGCACATGCAGAAGATATTTGATGTTGCACCAGATGCCATAGAATTTCTAGAGCAGCATCACAACAAACTATGGTACAGATATGGGTTTTCAGAGAAGAGTAAATATGATTACTTGACCAACAATGTATCTGAGAGCTTTAATGCTCAGATCAGGCACATGAAAGGACTGCTGCTGCACGAATTGGTTGATGGCCTGAGAGAGCTCATCATGGAGAAGAGGTTTTTGAGGAGGAAGATTGCTAGGGAAATGCGTGATGGTATACTCCCTAATGTCATGAAGGAGTTGAATGCTACCAGCAATAATCTCAAAGTGGTTAAGGTATCAAGTAGTGATGAAGACGTGGCTGAAGTGACACTTCTAGACAACTGGAACAATCAGAGGAGACACACAGTTGATCTCCAACATCATTCATGTTCATGCAGAGAGTGACAGCTCACAGGCAAGCCCTGCAAGCATGCATTAGCTTGGATACTGTCCAATAGGGGAATGAAAATAGAAGACTATGTACATGAATATTATTCTGTACTAAGATTTAGGGCTACTTATGAAGGAAGAGTAGAGCCTTTTTTAGACAGAACACAGTGGCCTGTGGTGGATCTTGGGTTCACAATAATTCCACCCTTGCTAGGAAGACCACCAGGCAGACCAAGAGTACAGAGAATTAGGGGCTGCCTTGAAGGGAAAGCGAACAAGAAAAAGATGAAGTGCAAAAGGTGTGGTGACTTCGGTCACTTTGCCAAGACTTGTAAATTTGCTGAGGTTGACTCCGATGGAGAAATTAGGGGCAGATCACAGAACAAGAGGTTAGTGACTCATTCTCAAAGCATTTCTTGTGCATTCTATACTGAACCTAGTGCTAACCACTATACTATGCAGGAAACGGCAACAAGATGATGACACTGCTGGGCCGTCAGAGGTGAAGAAGAAAAAGGCAGCACAAAAGAAGAAAAAGAGTCCCAAAAGGAAGAAGACGTCCAAGAAGAAGAAGACTCCAGTGAAGAAAAAGCAACAGAAGGCTGCCGCTGCACCACAGCCTAGAGTTGTCACGAGCTTGTCACAGTTCCTTAATACCCAACTCACTACTCAAGTCACTGATTCCTGAATCTTAATGTCGAGTGCTTTTGATGATTGCTGTGTGTAATCAGGCTGTGATTGTGAACCTGTAATCAGACCGTGCTTTTGAACTAGAAATCAGGCCGTGCTTTTGAATTTTATTAATCGGGCCGTGCTTTGTTCAGTTAAAGTCCTATGAACTTGTATCCATTTAAAGTCATGTGAACTTTGTATTCAGTTAAAGTACTGTGAACTTGTAGTCAGTTAAAGTCCAGTCACTAGTCTGTGAACTTGTTATCAACTTATATGTGACCTTTTATGGCATATGCTTTGTTCAGTGTGTTTAACTTGTTATCAAATTATCAGAAGTTTTCAACTTATTATCAAATTATATGTGACCTTTTTATGGCATATGCTTTGTTCAGACGGGTCAGCTGGGCAATCCAATGCAACATACAGGTCAGCTGGACAGCTAGGCACGATACCGCCCAAGGAGCGGATGCTGTAGGCAATGCGACATGCGGCGGAGGTGCTGCGGCGACTGGACAGGGACAATACGGGCCATACTAAACATGTTGCCGTATACGAACGCCTAAAAGCCTATTTAATGGCATGAATCACGTTTCATAGGAATTACAATAATATATTTACAATATAACGAATTGTAATGATATATTTCTAAACTCGAAAAGTTTCGATGGCGGCGCTCGAATTAACCCAAACAGAAACGGTGCTTGTTCGAAAGTGGAGCGTGCTGCACGAGGCCCAAGCCACAACGGCAGTTTCCGTCTCTCTCACACGGAGTCCAAAACCGACTCCACCAGGTGCGCGTTCCGCGGCCGTGCCCAGCCCAGCAGCCCACGAGACGCGCAGCGCCACGCCGGCGGTCGCTGCCAGCCCCGGCCCATCCCCACCGCCACGTCACCGCTCCGTGGCTCCTGTCCCTGCTGACCAATCACCGCCTCGCTTCCACCCTCCCACGGATCGTGTGTTTTCTCCCGCCCACCCTGCACCGTCCGATCCCGCCTCGCATCCCCGAATTCACTTTCCCAACGGTCACACGAGACCGCCCTCGGTCCACGCGGCTCCTGCCGCCCACGCCCGCCCGCCCGTTCCCCTCTGTCTCCCGCGACTATATAATCCCCCCCGCGCCCCACTTATCTCCCACTATTCGCATTCCCCGCAGCCGCAGCTTCGCCGCCTCCGAGTTCGGTCCTTCAGTCGCCGAGGAGAGGAGATGGCCCGTACGAAGCAGACCGCCCGCAAGTCCACCGGAGGCAAGGCCCCGCGCAAGCAGCTCGGCCACCAAGGTTCGTTTGCCTGTTCCTCATCTCGTTCCGTTTCGATCTGTTGTTCTGTTCTCGAGGGTTCCGTTCTAAGACGCTGCGGCGGCGGTTGTTGGTTCGTTGCAGGCGGCGAGGAAGTCGGCGCCGACGACGGGCGGCGTGAAGAAGCCGCACAGGTACAGGCCCGGTACGGTGGCGCTGCGCGAGATCCGCAAGTACCAGAAGAGCACTGAGCTGCTGATCCGGAAGCTGCCCTTCCAGCGCCTGGTCCGCGAGATCGCGCAGGACTTCAAGACGGACCTCCGGTTCCAGAGCCACGCCGTGCTGGCGCTCCAGGAGGCCGCCGAGGCCTACCTCGTCGGCCTCTTCGAGGACACCAACCTCTGCGCCATCCACGCCAAGCGCGTCACCATCATGCCCAAGGACATCCAGCTCGCCCGCCGCATCCGCGGTGAGCGCGCATAAGCGTGTCGTCACCACCAGCGTCCGTCGGGGGCGGGGAGGAGGGAGGAGGTCAATTTGGATCCGTCGGCTTGTTGATCTCCGCCCGTGTTTGGATCTGATGAAGAACTCATGGAGAACTTAGTTGGCTAAATTCTGTATTAGCGTCGTTAGTGAGTTGGTTAGTAGCGTAAAAACAGCTTTACAAGTCTATTTTGTGCTGTGGTTATTTTGTTTGGGTCGCTTCGTGCCGAAACTTAAAAAGACTATTAGTTGACTATTATATTATAATTTGTGCTATTTATACTGTTTGTATTTGTGATGCGGTGCCGTGGTTGGCACGGTTGGTTTATTGTGGATTGGTGGGTCGCCCGAATCTGAGGGCGCGGAAGGGGGAGGAACCGCTGTTTTACCGGTTCACGCGCGTCGCCATGGCTGTCCTTTGCTTTTGGTGACCGGCGACTAGTATGAAAACGGGTCCTGTATTGCCCTCAGGCCTCAGCAGTAGCCTGTTGTTCGGGAGTTCGGGAGGCCGTATAGTGGTTTATTTCTTGCTGGTTGGTTTGTTACGAGAGAATGGTTTGGTGTGAGAAGAAAAACGCTGAAAATTTACGATTGTTTACGAGGCCTTGTTTAGTTCTCCGGATTTCCGGAAGTTGGTACTATCAAACTTACGGTACATGTATAGAGTATAAAATGTTGACGAAATTAAAAACTAATTACACAGTTTGGTTGTATGAATATTTTAAGTCTAATTAGTCAACGATTAAACAATTATTATCAAATAAAAATAAAACATTACAGTATTTGCACGTGCTACCGAATCCGGCCTCCAACTAAACACGGCCTTGGAATGGCTGGTCCGACCTAATGTGTTGGTGACTCAGGGATTGGTGGGACAGCCCCCCATTTTGTCCAAATGGGAAACCGGGAAGCACGTGCAACACGGTCGGTTTTCAAATCTTTTGGCAGCGGGTATCTTCTGGTTTTTGGGTTTTGATGAGAGGCCTATACGTTTTGGTCGAAGGGAAAGAAGATGGATTTGGGGCCGTTCGCTGCTCTTTTGGGCCAAGGCTGTCTCCAGGAGACGAAACATATAGCCTCCAATGAAATATTTAGGACCTGTTTGGTTCCTTTAGTCCGTGGACTAAAGTTTAGTCCCTGGACTAAAGTTTAGTCTGGATCCTGTTTGGTTCTAGGGACTAAAGTCTATTAATGCAGTTGTATAAAGACAATATTACCTCTGTTGAGATGAAGATATTACAGCTGCTGGCCACGGGTGGGATGGGGAGTAACGAGGGGCAGGATTGTCTTCAGAATACTTTAGTCCAGTTTAGTCACCTCCTTATGTACTAGAGGACTAAACCCTTTAGTCCAAATTTTAGTCTATGTGTTTAGCATTTTAGGGACTAAAAGTGAGCATTTTAGTCCACATTTTAGTTTAGTCTATAGAACCAAACAGGCCCTTATACGGTGTCAGGATATCTTTTCTTTCGAAGATCTATTTACAGAAACAGTTCTTTTTTTTATTAGAGAAGATTAAAAATAGGTGTAGAACCCTTTACATGTGATGATATGTAAACGTGAAATGTGTATTGTATTTTAGGGAACCGTTGTCAGAGACAGTTTAAGAGGCCCAAGTAGATAGATTTGGGCCGAGTAGATAGATTTGGGCTAGTCTGCAGCAGACATGAAATGACTTTTTGTTAGCGTAAGCCCAGTTCGTTATTCCACGCTCACGAGTCCTTCAAGTAGCGTATTCTGAGCTTTTGGCCCAGGTTATTTCGCTCCAGCAAGCTTATCTGTTCTTTTTTTTCTGGGCTGTCAATCAAATCAACTTGTCCTGGAGTATAAACTTGCATAACATGCTCAGTCTTGCTACAGTTTATTCGAGATTAACTCTCTTTTTTTCTTTACAAAAAGATTAACACAGTTTATTCGAGATTAAATCTTTTTTCGTTACAAAAAGTTTAACACACAGCCTCTTCAACTTCTCTTCGTTCTCTTCTTTGTCCTCTCGTCTTTTCTTGCAGTTCTGGCTTGCTGGACAACGGTCGTTAGTATGAAGGGCCTGTTTGATCACTTAGTCTTGATGAAGTTTAGGTGTAGGTGGCTAAAATTTAGCCTAGTGTTGTTTAGATATATAGACTGAAAATGAACTAAAAGTAAGTAGCTTTGGTGTAACAAACACTCGTGTATACCATTTAGTCCATGTTTATCCATATTTACCAACTAATAAACTAATTGCTAGTTGGATTAAAAACCAAAAAATGATTTACCTTAAGTCCACCTATTTAGGTTTAGATACCTAGTAAAAAATTTAGTTGACTAAAATTTAGATTATGACTAGAAACTACGCGCTGACGTTGCCGCACGCTTGTCTGTGTTGGGCTAGCCCGCATGCGTGAGTGAGTTTATACCGAGACCATCAGTGTGGGATCAGCCCATTTGCTTGCACTACATCTTGATAGAAATGATTGTATACACATTGATGTAAATAATGTGTATAAGATGGTTCTATTTGTAGAAGAAATATAATCATGACAACTCTAAGTAGGTGGCACTAAAGTTGAGAATGCAATTGCTTAACTTGTTGCATAGATAGTGAAGCATATGTTACCAAGGCCAATCATGGAGAATGGGCGTGCAAGATCTGCAGTTTGGTGCATAACCAAATGAAATGGTTAATCAAGACTAAGTTCGCTAAAAAGATCGAGCCTCACTTATCATAATTGGAGTGAAGAGCACTAAGAAAATGTGGTAAAAAAACAAGCTGAAAATGCAAGAATGCATTCACATATGAATGCCAATGAATGAACAAAGAATGTTTCAATGATAGCAAGTTGAAACAATTTGCAGAAATCAATTAAGGAAGAACTGATAAGATGCTTGTAACCATTATTTTTAGAAATAGTGCAGCCAAGATGCAAGGGCTCAATTACTTTACAGTTATTATTCTTAGAGACCAGTCTGAGGTTGCATATTTATCAGCTAATCTCTTTAATAGGAATCTTGCACCAAAAGGGAATGATCACAATCCAAATTTTATTAAATTCCAATTAAAACGCGCATGTAAGGTCATAGAACTTAGAAGCTTGTTAGAAATGGAAAATGTATCACATAGAACCTATTTGTACATTTGTATTACAACAGGGTGACTGGAACCTTCAGATTTTATATATATGTTGATAATTGACTACAAGTGCATAATTCTAATCAATGAGGCTGTGAGCTTGATTTGTCCCAAAATATTAGTAAAATTAGTTACATGCTAGCTAATATATGAAATAATTTTGATACTTGGCCTACGATTGGATCTCTTGAGGAACCTGCATTATAAATTCAAAAACTTTTCTTAGTTTCATTTATAGAACAATAATTGACATACTTCCAAAATCAAAACAAAATTTGGCGCTCTCCTTATTTGCACAGAGGGAGTAAATCAGAACATAGAGCCCTCGCTGATGATAATCTGACGAAAACTTTGAAACTAATAACAGTGGATGCTTTGGGAAAAAAAGTTGTTGTACTTATTCCTTTCCCCTGTAGTTCTGAGCCAATATTGACTACTGCGTTTGCACCTCTAATCTGAAGAATGTAAGTAACTAGCAGGAAGCCCGCGCAATTGCGCGGGTTTGAAAGCATAAAAATGTAGCGTGAGAAGTTACAAACATTTAAAGCACACAACGAAGAATAAGCACATTCAGAAAGCTTCAATTTTACAATTTTATTGAGTATGACATGATGTATCACTGTGTTACAAACAGTGTTGGTACACGGGCACATACCGAAATTTTAGATTTGCCAACATCCATCTTTGCTAGGGTGCATCACCGCTGACAACCTAAGGCTGTAAAACAATCTTCTCATATGTAAGGTGGACCTTAAAGTGGTAACAGAATCTTATATCACCTATAAGGAGAAACAAAGGAAATAATCATATGAAAATGCACAAAGATCACACCTTTTATTATTTTATAGGAACAATGTTGCTTGTTCATCACATCCACTACTGAAATCTGATTTGGGGATTAAAAATATAAGGAAATAGAAAGAATAGAAAACTTGGGGCGCAGCGTTGCCGCATCATTTTGAGCCAGCCAGTGGTGATCCTATGTGGGATTTAAGGAAACTTAGCAATATAGTTTAAAAAATTGTTCTATCAACATCATAGTAGCCATATGCAGTTCTATAAAAAAATAGATTTAATAACATTTACTTAGATAAATAGTTTTCTTATGGCAGAAAATCATGGAGGCATTTTTCTTAGGATACAGTCATGGAAGCACAATGAATAAAGGAGTAGATCATTCCAAAAGTCTAAATCATTCTAAGAAAAAATAATGAAATACAGAGACCAAGAACTGAATAACTATACATCAAAGACAGAGCCAGACTCTATAAATCTTATTTTTATTGACAGCTTCTACCTTGCACTTGGTACATACAGCAGAGAAAGAACTATTGTACGTAAGAAGCAATGAAGAGGCTGCTCCTGAATTTCTTTGAAAGGCTGTAACTGCAAGCACCAAAACACTAACATAGAACTTAAATGTCCATTTGTCGACAACATAGCGTTATCAACCACTTTCTCAAAGGACTGCTAGAGTAGAATTCTGACAGCTTCTAGAATCAGAGGATAAAGAAGCAGTTTTAACACTTGAGTAGTGTTGAACTCTAGAAACAATATTTAAGAATCCGCTATCAAGGCCATGATAATATGAAATAATAATTAATGGTACATTGACTATACGATGCTGATATATATTGAAAGAGGCAATAATACAGTTAGGTATTGACCCTGGAATGTTTTAACAAAAGCTCCAATAAGGAGTCTCACAACAAGTTTTCTACCTCTGCCTCATTAGAGGCACCACTTTGGTTCAGATATTTTATTGAGCAAGTCGCAGGTGGCAAGCAGACTTACACGATGAGCAGGGGAAATTGTTGCGTGCGAAGAGGTCGACGCAGCACTGCACCACGGCATCGATGGTCAGCGTGAGAGCACGACTGGCGGCCTCAGACCAGATGAAGACTACTACCGTGTGAGGGGCGGTGTAGTGGTAGAGGACGCAACCTGCATATGGAAGCTGCAGCGACCCCTCATCACTCGCCGTCGCACCGCTGCCTCCTAGAGCTATATGACGTAATCCGAGACTGCGTGGGCGCCGCCGCCACCAGCGGTCTGCTCGCCCTGCTATTGCCGCCGCCGACTGTGCTGCTTCTCGCGTTGCCGCTCGCCGTCGTGCCTCGCGTTGCCGCTTTGCGCTCGCGCCGCCGTGTCGCGAGACCCTGCGTGAGCGCTATCGCCACCGCGGCCTGCGCTCGCTGTTCGCGACGCCGCCCGCACTGCTCCTCGCGCCGCCACCTGGCGCTGCTCCTCGCGTCGCCGCTAGGGTTAGGTTTTGGGGCACAGGGTGTCGGCCAAATGGCGAGGAGGAAGGGTGGGTTGTGCACTCGCAGCAGCTGCCGTCTCTGCTTCTGGCGTCGCCCATGCCTGTGAGGGCAGTGGGGTAGGCACGAGGGAGAGAGGTAGGGAGAAGCTCGCTCCGTCTGCTGCGGCGGCGGAGGAAGGGCAGAGCGGCGTCGCGACGTGCGTCCGAGCGGCCCTGTTTTGGCGTGGCAGTGTGGGGGCTGGGGTAGATGAGACCGAGACGACGGAGCTGCGGTGCCAGGTCGGAGGGCACCGGGCAAGGGCCGTAGCCGCCGTGCCCGTGCCTACCAGGACCCGCTGGTGAGGGAGAGGTGGGGGGCCGTGGGTCGCTCCGGCACGCCACGTCGCCTGAGGGCGGGTGCACACGCACCCGAGCCTGATGCAGGGGGCGACGGCGAAGGGAATAGGCAAAGGTCGGCCCGCGAAGGTTCGGGACGGGTCGGGTCGACGATAAAGCGGGTGAGGGATCCGACTGATCCACCATCGCACGGCCCAAGATCGCTTGCTCGTCTGATCCGACGGCTCGCGGCTTAGCAGGCGGACGTGGCACGACGGTTTGTCCGCTTTGGAAGCAGGATTCATATGGTAAGATATTCAAGATGGGACAAAATAGACAACGATGGACATAAACTCACAGGTATAAACAGTTGAACACGACGTGGCTAACGTCTAGTTGCTACGTCTAACCATCCCCAAACCGTACAAACCTTCAGCACTCATCCTGTCATCCCCAACAGTCCAACACAAACACAAAAGGCACACCCTTTCACAAACCTCCGAAATTCTCCCTCAAACCAAAACCATCTTTCGAATTTCCAAATCCGCAGCACCCATCTGACTTCGAATTTCACTGGAACCCCAAACCCCCCAAACAAACCCCAAAAAACGGACGCCAAATTCGTACCTCCAAACCACCCACCCAAAAACACGCGAAAACACACCCTCCTCGAGCCGAGGCGTCCACGCACGGGCGCGCGAAAAGTCGAGAACCATCCGGGGGACAGGCGGCCGCATCGCGCGGCCACGTGTACGCCCCGGATGCTCCGTCCGAGGATCCCGATCCGCGTGCGGCCGCGGCCGGCGAATCGGAGCCCGCCGTCGCCGGCTATAAATCGCACGCCACGCCGCTGGTCCACTGCGAGTAGGAGCATCAGCTTGAGTCGCACGCACGCTGACAGAGAGAGTGGACTGAGTGATCTTTCGGTTGCTGATCATGGCCACCGTGACTGAGGAATTTGCTCCGGCCGTCGCCGTCGTCGAGGAGCCCGCGCCTGAGAAGGCGGAGGAGGGGAAGGAGGTGGTGGAGACGCCTGAGAAGGCGGAGGAGGGCGGCGAGGGGAAGAAGGCAGCCGCCGAAAAGGAGAAGAAGGCGAGGAAGCCGCGGAGCAGGAAGCCCAAGTCCGCCGGGCCGCACCACCCGCCCTACTTCGAGGTGAGCAAGGACTCCGTCCTTCTGTGATCTTGCGGCGTGGATGGATGGATTCTGATTACTGATGGTGGACTGTGTTGCTGTGCCGTGTCTGATGATCAATCAGATGATCAAGGCAGGCGATCCTGTCGCAGGACGGCGGCAAGGTCGGGGCGAGCCCGTACGCGATCGCCAAGCACATGGGGGAGAAGCACCGGGACGAGCTCCCGCCCAACTACCGCAAGGTGCTGGCCGTGCAGCTGCGCGGGTTCGCCGCCAAGGGCCGCCTCGTCAAGGTCAAGGCCTCGTTCAAGCTCGCCGCTTCCGAGGAGAAGAAGGCCTCCTCCGCGGCCGCCAAGACGAAGAAGGCGGCTGCGTCGACGCCGACGCTGACCAGACGCAAGAGGCCCGCGGCGGCCGCCGCGGCGCCGCCCAAAAAGAAGACGGCGCCCGCCGCAGCTGCGCCCAGGGAGGCACGGAAGGTGCGCGCCAAGCGGGCGAGGAAGGTCGCCCCCGCGCCCGCGCAGCCCAAGCCCAAGTCCGCCCGCGCCGCCGCCGCCGCTGGCAAGAAGGCCAACAAGGCCAGCGCCTGATAAGCAACCGACCAACCGTCCTTGTTCGCGCGCGCACGCCGCCGTGTATGTACTATATTATAATATACTAGCTGGTAGTGGTAGTAGTAGGAAGTACTAGCAGCGTGGCACTACCTGTGGTGCTGTGGTCGTCGTCTCCGCCGGCTCGATCTATCGGGCGCTCTGCTCCGCCGTGTGGCATCGTGTTGTAAATACCCGTACCGGAACCAGTGTTAAGTGTGGTGTGACGGCAATAAAGCGCGCGCTTTTAGCTTCCTGTGATGATGATGATGCTTGGGTTCATCCATTATCAGTGTGTGTGAATGTGATGAGGATGAAGAATCAGATGATCGGTGTTTAGCCCTTATTTAGTTCCACCTCAACTTTCAAATATTAATGTTTATGGCCTGTGTATGGAGTATTAAATGTAGACAAAAACGAATATTTAAATCTAATTAGTTCATGTTTAAATTACATAGTTTGGTGAGAAATTACATGAACGAATATTTTGAATCTAATTAGTCCATGTTTAAATACTATTTGTTAAATAAAAACGAACCAAATTCCCAGAACTAAACACCGCCTTAGTTCGATCACTGGTGCTGGCTTGTCTCCCTCGGCCTTTGGGCGATGCTGTCAAGGTTGAGGATTCACCTCGCAACAGTTGATATGGTATGGTTGTTCGGAGGGAGAGGAACAGAACAGTAGGCACGCGATCCGGTTCAGTAGTGAGGGTGTTCATGGTGTACGGAAAGACGAGATCGAGAAGCTTCTGGATTTCTTCGTTGCCAATGGATAAGCTTGAGCAGCAGCAGACCCGAGGAACAAAGGTTGGGTGCGTCCGCCTGGGAAAGCGGGGCCCGTTGCGCTGGGACGCCTGGGATGGGGCCCGGCTGCCACGCGGACTCGGTGGAAAATACCTGAAGTCCTGAACAGCGACCGGGCCGTTCCGTGCTTCCGGTGGTGTGATTCTTTATAACAGAAAAATACTGCACCACGACTCCTAACACACGTCGTGGCCTCGGGGGCTATAGCATGCAATGCGATGCGAATTTTTAACACTTGGCTCGTGGATTAGTAAGAGGGTGTCGGTCTGGCTACATAGCACGGGGGCGGAATTAGAGACGACAATGGGCCCGTTTCCGAATTCTCTATGGAAATCTTTTCTAAGGATGAAACCAAACAGGCATTGATATATATGACGAAAAATTTGTATCCGCGTTAGGGATATCACGGCCCATCTGGAAAATTTCATATTTCTGTATATTTTGTGAAATTGTACTGATTTCTAAAATTCTTATAGATTTTAAAAAAAAATCCTTAGTTCTAAACGGGTCACGCGTCAACACCAGTTTTTGAATTCTCCATGCAAAACTTTCCTACATCTAGAATCAAACTATCCTCGGTAGGAATTCATATGATAAAAGAAATACGGAGTAGTATCAGCGTCGGGAATGGCAAGGACAAGAATGATCCTCTTGTCTCTATCTCCTTTTCCCGGTACTCTACCACACTTCATGCCCTCGTTGGCTTCTTATAATCCATACTTTTCTGCTTGTTTTTTTAATCGAAACAATGTTTTCGATTTGTTTTTCAACGAAGCGAACGGGTCCATATCCATGGAGACATAATCCACCGAGAAGGCCTTGTCTAAAGACCCTAATTGTAACCACCCGTATATATTACCACGAATGAATTTTAGCTCTGTTCGGCTGCCATTATAATATCAGTCATGGTCCTGACAAATCAGCCATACAAATCAGCACGAGCGGTTTATAAACCAGCTGAACAGAGCCTTTAACCCGATTCGCTCCTCACTTCCTTCTATTGCCACAGACGACACACTAGCACCAACAGTCATTAGCCACTTCGTAAGCCAGATATCGCCACCAGCCCCCGTCTCTCTTCTCTATACCCTGAATTAACTCTAACCCAATTTGCTCCTCACTTCCTCTTAGTACCACACGCCACGTACTAGCTCCGGCAACCATTTGCCACTCCACCAACATGTTGTCGCAGAGAGAACCGAGCGTAGCTCGGGTGGCAAGGTCCGGTGGTTGGGACCTTGCCGGTCAGAGTTCGAGCCCCCGCGGCTGTGAATTTCTGGTCTCTCACCGGGGTTCGTCCCCATAAATAACTTCTGTTGCCTCTCGCGCGTGGAGCCACAAAGGGAATGCGACGTGCCCTGTCGTCTACGGGTCCATGGTTGGACTCGGTGATCCCACAGAGGACGTGATCTAGTGATCTGAGTATAGTTGTAGGTTTGTTTGTGTACGCGTGGTGTGAGCAAGGGCTCGCCAGGCACAGGACTACGAATGTGCCTCCAAGCGGCAACATGTCATCCTGATATGAACCTTCAGTGATTGGTGATCAGCTCTGTCCAACACAGGACGACATGAGCGGGGATCGAGCTCGAGGGCTCATGCCATCACGCACACCTACTACAGCACGCCAGCCGAGCAGCACACGGCTCGTGTGGGCACAACAACTTGGTGTCTCATGGTGGAGGACCTAATGGTTAGTGTACCTCGTGCGGGAGAAGAGAGGCGACTCGGTGATCTCACAAAGGACGCGATCTAGTGATATGAGTATAGTTGTAGGTTTGTTTGTGTACGCGTGGTGTGAGTGTGTTGGGTTGGGTTGGTGTGAGTCTGTACATGAGCAGATACTACAGTTATACCCAGATGAGAGGCGTAAAAACATGTTGTCGCAGTAGGCATCGACTCTCTTCTCGCGCACGAGGTACACTAACCATTAGGTCCTCCACCATGAGACGCCAAGTTGTTGTGCCCACACGAGCCGCGTGCTGCTCGGCTGGCGTGCTGCAGTAGGTGTGTGTGATGGCATGAGCCCTCGAGCTCGATCCCCGCTCATGTCGTCCTATGCTGGACAGAGCTGATCACCAATCACTGAAGATTTAGATCAGGACGACATGTTGCCGCTTGGAGGCATATTCGTAGTCCTGTGCCTGGCGAGCCTTTGTTGTAGAGGCACCCTAGTAGCGGATTTGAGACATAAATCCATTTATGGTGAACTTTTACTATAATTTGTTCGGTGGATCTATTTGTATACAAAACTAGGTCTAATAATGCAATATTGTATGACTTGCATTTACAATTTATTTATCGTATGATGATATGTTATGCAGTAGGACTTTCATGTCACATTGGGCCTGTTTAGCTGGTATTAAAGCCGGCTGAAGCTGTTTTATTATGAGGAAAAAATACTTGTAGATTCTAGCTGATAAACCGGCTGATAAGTTCAAGCGAACAAGGCCATTAGTGATGAAGCAGAATGGTCTAGATACTCCTTAAAAACACCGATGAGAAGTATTAATTATTACTACAGTAAACGGTATGTATTACATGATATCGATACAATGTTATTCACTATCTGGCTATAGTCAACAAGTATTACAACTTATTACAAAGATATAAAGGTATCATAAATTGGCAGTCTATATGTCTATATATCTCTATCTCTACCACTACCCCTATAAAACACCAGTTAGAATTATCCTACATCCACCCCCGTAATCACCTGCCCCACTGAAAGGTCCTTGTTTGGTTTTGGTAATTGAGTGACAACATAGGTGGACTAATTGTGTTTATGTGAGATACACAGATGATTAGTCCACAAGTACATGTGTGTGAGCAACATATGCCATGAAGGTGAAAATAGGCTTGGAGATGTTGCAAAGCTCACACATGTGATGATGAAGGAGCTTAAATGCACATGAGACATGACATTGAGTCATGTGATCAAGGTGGAGAAGATCAAGACAAGACTTGGCTTGATGGACCGGTTGCAAGCGTTAAGGGCAAGTCGAAGGCTTTGGAGTGATGGACTGTGTGGCGGTGAAGCTTGAGCAAGACTTGGCGTCGATGGACGATGGCAACGGTGAAGAGCAAGTAAAGTCAAGATCGATGAATCAATATGATCACGTGATGATATGAAGTGGATCATATTATTGTTGATCGTGTTGATGCATGTGTTGCATCAACATTGGAGGAGATAGGAATGGAATGCGCAAGGCAAAGGTATAACCTAGAGCATTTCATTTCATCGGTCATAGATGTGTAGAGAAGTTTATGACCGGGTTTAGGATAGATGGCCGTACTATCAAGAGGGGCAAACTTATTTGCATATCAGTCATCTAGTGCCACTCGAGTGATCTAACTTTGCATCGTCGCTAGGATCGAGTGGCGTGGCAAGTTGAGTGGCTAATCCTTTGAAAATGATTGTGTAAATGCTAACACACATACACATGATGATGTACACTTGGTGGTGTTGGCACATTTGCAAAGGAGAAGAAGTTGGTGATGAAAACGAGTGAGTCGCGCTGGTTATAGAGTGACCAGACGCGTCCGGTATGGTGACCGGACACATCCAGTATTTGGCAGCGTACTCAGCGACCGAACGCGTCCGGTCGCCACACCAGACACGTCCGGTGTGAAGCAGAAAACGCGGTGTTCGGCAGTACAGTCGATCGGACGCTGGCTGCGTCCGGTCCGGTGTGACCGGACGCGTCCGGTCGTCAGAGGATGCTTACTGTACTCGACCGGACGCTAAGCCTCAGCGTCCGGTCGGTTTTTAACTGTCGCGTTCGGTCGGCCCTGGAGGCTTACTAGACTCGACCGGACGCAGCGGTTTAGCATCCGGTCATTTCATGCTGAGCGTCCGGTCATCTTATCAGAGAGCCGTTGGAGGCAATGGTAGGACACATGGCGGTCAGATAGCTACCGGACACGTCCGATATAGCGACCGGACGTGTCCGGTATTCACGATCAACGCGTTCGGTGCAGCGTCCGGTGCTGCGTCCGGTCGGCCCGAAAAACGCCCAGTGAAGGGGTAACGGCTAGTTTAGCCCTTGGGGCTATAAATAGAAGTGGCCTTCGGCCATGGCTGTAGCTTTGAAGAGCTGAGCACCTTGGGGGACTTTGTGTCCATGCTTGAGAGTGCTTAGGAGCCCTCCATCTCACACATACTTGATAGTGATCATCCGATTGTGTGAGAGAGTGATTCTAGTGCGATTACATCATGAGGTTGCATCGAGTGGCACTAGGTGATCGAGTTGTAAGCCGGTGGTGCTTGTTACTCTTGAAGGTTGCCACCTCCTAGACAGCTTGGTGGTGGTCTCCATTGAAGCCCGTAAGAAGCTTGTGCGGCGCTCCGGAGAAGAGCTTGTGTGGGGCATTGTGCTCGCCCCACGGGAGTCGCGAAGAGCAACTTTAGTAAAGCATGTCATTGAGCTACCCTCACTTTCGGGGTAGGTTCTTACGGCGCCCGACGTGCGGGCTTGGCGGGTGATGCCAATTAGCCGCCGAACCACCAAGTGAGCGATCGACACAACGGGTTCTAGCATGTTGGCAAACACATGAACCTCAGGAGAAAAATCATCGTGTCAACCTTGTTCTTCCCGTTGGTTTGCATCTGTAACAGAACCGACCAATTATACGAAATTAAGTAAGAAAATCATCCACCAGAGCAGACGATTTAGCCAACTTAAGCCCGTATAACCCGGTAGTCCGTGAAATCACGAAGGATTTCAAACCAATTCGTGTCCCAGCCATGATCGTAATAAGTTTAGCGGTCACCAATCACATATTACATAAAAGTTTGCATAACAGATACATCAGAGTTTAAACATACTTATTACAAAACAAGTTCGAATAAAAGTAGCGGAAGTCATTTGTTTAAAACCACACACACTCACACGGAGTTCAAATATAGTGCCAGCTGATGATCATCTCCAACAAAAGCATTAGACGAGACGTAAGGAATGACCATGCCCATGGTCCTAAGCATCACCCATCGCAGGATACAGGCAGTTGATACAGTAGCCATAGTACATCTGCCCATCTGCAACAAGTGGGAATAAAACCCTGAGTACGAGAAGGTACTCAGCCAGACTTACCCGACATAACCGAAAATAAATGACACCAAGGATTATGAAGGGCTTTAAGGTAGGGTAGCTGACTCATTCGCAAAAAGAAGCATTTTTAGCATTTCAAGAACCTTTCTAAAAACATTATTGCCAAATTAATTATTATTAACCTGTCAACTAGATTTGCACCTATACTAGAGTAAACATGTGATTAAGCAGATAATGATAACCAATGATCATTACGCAACTTCCATACTGTCATATTCATTATAACTGTCCAAGTGTTCCATAACATTTACTACGATGAAGTAACTCAAGTCAAGTGCTCACTATCCAGGAGCGATGGCGATTCGAATCGATTCCTAACTAGCTGGTGATTTGTTCCTTACACAAATCTCACTCACCCGCTAAAGTGAGATATTGATCACCGAGTCAACTTTCCAGGAACCTCGAGTTTGCCAGGAACCACATGTACCCGGGGGCCGACCGACTGCACTTTGGCCTTATCATCCCGCCCCCGTGTCCTACCACACCTGCTTCGGCACAGTGCGCTGCGGGCAATTTACTCGGCCCGAAAAATCTCCCAGCTTCGCGGTCGGAAGGTACTTTATCCGGCCAGCTAAATGTAAGGCATGCGTTCAACATGACTCGAGGCCCAACAACGGCCGGTCCTTAATCGACACAGACGGAAAACACTACAGTCCAAAACACTGCAAGTCTCCGTCCGGTCTCAACTTCATTTAACACTTAGTTATACCATGACTTCATAGTCATCCAAGCAGATCCAGGTAACCACCTATAGCTCGCAGGTGACAGGAAATCACCCGACTTCTACCGGTCTAAGCCAGCTAAGCATTTACTCGACTGCGGATACCAGGGTAACAAGGATATAGTATAACAAAGGTAAGCAAGGTATAATGCAACAACGGTTGCAAACAACTCCTGAACGTAATACATCAATTAAAGTAAAGCATTTAATTAAATCATTGCAAACCGGGAGAAAAATGCTCCGGGGCTTGCCTCTCTCGAAGGAGCTCGGACGGTGATCGGGGCACTCCGGAAGTTCCTCAACGTCCTCCTCGTCGGCTTCTGGCACTTCCTGCTGCTGCACCTCGAGCTGCTCCTCTGGCTCCTCGGGTATGATGACGGGGTTCTCGGTTTACGATCCTGTATGATGCAATGCGCGTAAGTGCTCATGCAATCGGTGCATCGAAGGAGATGAATGTAATGGATATGTTGAAATGCAAGGTAGTCAACATCGTCCAAGAAACTATACTATAAGCACATGTCATCTACTGCATTCTCTTCTACTACTAATATGTTAAGTTAACATATCTTAAGAAATGCTTCAAAGATACACCAAAGCTTTACTAATTTCTTAATCACACTTAAAGCAACACTTGCTTAAACCCTAATTAATAATAGGTTTGAATAGCAACATATATTTCTGATGATCCTAAAAATCTAAGAAAATTACAGTAGCACAATACTATCCTAAACAGACTACCATAAAAATTTCATAGCATTTGGATAAGCAAACTATCCTACACAAAAATGACAAGCTATAGCATAAAAATGAGCATGAAATTACTTTGTACTATGAAAAGTGTTAAACAACAGAATTAATATTTTTCCTAGGTTCTTCATAGCATATAATGACTGTACAAAATTTACCACATGCATGTTTTATACAAAGTTTGCTCTCTATCAAAAATAACAAAAATCAGCCATTAACGACACTTGAACTACACCTCTAAAGTTTTCCACAGCACATGCATGAAACATATTTTCCTTAGGAAGTACATGACATAAGAAGATTAACAAACTTGAAATCATATTTTTATGAAGCCTATATATTTTTATACACAATTTTCAAGTTATCAGCAATTTACATGATTAAATAAAATTCTATAGAAAAGCATATCAAAAATGACATGCACTATTTTTCCCAAGTAGATCTGGTGATAAGGAACCTAGAAAAATTTGTTTCAACAAATTTGGAGCAACTTTGAGTATCCAAATATTTTGCAAACCATTTCTGTTTTCAAATAAGAATGAATAAATTGAAAACAATTCTTTAAAACTCTACTGGGCCGGCCCGCTGGAAACGAACTGGCCCACTACTGTGCGCACACACATGGCCCAGAACGGCGCAGCCCAGCCTGGCTCTCCTTGGCTCGGCGACTGACATGCGGGACCCCATGTCATTGACAGGGAACAGGGGAGACGGCACACATCGGCGCGGCGATGGCCGAGCTCGCCGACGGTGATCTCCCCGACGAAACCGATGGCACCGGCGTGCACAACAGGTTGTCCCGCACCGATGGAAGTAGAAAATGGACCCCCCCCTAGATACAGCGAAGGAGGTCGCCGGCGACAATGGCGATCACAGCGGCGCTGCGCGAGGTACGCCGGCCAACTCCGGCTAGGAAGGGGCGCGAAAAGTGGAGCGGGAGCTTCACCGAGCTCGTGCGGTGGTCGTGCGCGCGAAAAGACAGCTGGAAGAAAGACGGAGGGCGAGGTCCACGGAGCGGAGCGCTCCGGTGAGCTCGGCCACAACTCCGGCGAGAGATTCCTAGGGAGAGGGAGCTTCTCGCTGCTTATCGAGGCGAGCACGAGGTGCGCGAAGATGAGTCGGAGATGCGGGCGAGATGGAGGGCTCAATGGCAAGCTAGGACGGCCGGGCGAGCTTGCTCCGGCGAGGTGCGGTGCGCGGTGGCTATGACGGGCGCGCGGTGAGAGGCAGAGAGGCAGCACGAGAGAGAAATGCGGAGCGCTGGAATGCAGTGGGCGCGCGGGTGCACAAGACTCGGCCAGCAGCGTCAGGAAGCCCGTGGCACGTGGCCGTGCGGTCAGGAGCTCGGCGACGGGTGGCGCCACGCGGCGGTCAGCTTCTGTCGGCGTCAGGGCGCAGGCGCGCGAGTGCGGGCGAGCGGGGCGCGGCGTGGGCCTGGGCTGACGAGGCGGCTGCTGGGCCAAGGCGAAGCGCGGAAGCAGGCCAGCGCGGTCAGGGCTGGGCTGGGCCGACTTCGGCTGGCGGCCAGAAGCGAGGCGCAAGGCCCACGAAGGTAAAACCAGATTTTTTTTCAAATTAATTTGAATCCCTTTTTCATTCAAACGAATTTTTGGACTAAATTAAAGTAGTTTCAAACTTTGGACCAAAAATGAAAGTTGCTCAAAATTTTATCCTCTACAACTTTGATTACATGACCAAAGTCCAATTTCTTATAGATTTTGAATTACAAAATCAAAGTCAAATTTTAACTCAAAACCCTAATTTTGGGGAATTATTTTGGAAGCAAAATTTTGAATTATTTTGAATACAAACATTGCTCCAAAAATTGAACTAATTATTGCTAGCTGATTTACAATAGCAGTCAAACATGTTTTACTAACCTAGCAAGAAAATTCCAGGGCAAAACAATTCTAATAAGTGTATGCATCATTTACTTTTCACAAACATGTTTCGTATGTTTCGAAGTAATGTTTCAGTTGTTATATGCAAGATTACGCATGTATGAATAGGATGCTTGATGATGCACGATATGTATGATTAGCAATGCCTAAATGCAGGCATAACACCGGGGTGTTACAGCCCTCCTCCCTTATAAAAATCTCGTCCTGAGATTTGGGTTACGAACCATTTGTTATAAAAATCTTCATAAGCTTTTTGTAGATACTCTCCTGTTTCCCAAGTTGCATCTCCCTCATCATGATGATCCCACTGTATCTTGTATGTTTTCACCACACTATTCCGAGTAGCATGTTCCTTAGTGTCTAACACTCGGACTGGTTGTTCACGATACACCAAATCTGATTTGAGTTGAATACCTCGAGGTTCTATTCTTTCCTCCGGAACACGCAAGCATTTCTTGAGATGTGATACATGGAAAACTGGGAAAACTGTACTCATTGTCTCAGGTAATTCTAACTTGTAGGCTACCGGACCTCTTTGTTCCAAGATCTTGTACGGTCCTACGAATCTCGCGGCAAGCTTTCTTCGGATTCCAAACCTTTTCTTCTTCATTGGCGTGACTTTCAGATAAACATAGTCACCCACTTCAAATACAAGGGATCTCCTTCTTTTGTCTGCATAGCTTTTCTGACGTGATTGGGCAGCTTTCATATTCTGCTGAATAATATGAACTTTCTTCTCGGCTTCTTCTACAAAGTCAATGCCATAATACCTTCTATCTCCAGGTTCGACCAAATTCAATGGTGTTCTACATTTTCTGCCATATAAAGCTTCGAATGGGGCCATCTTGATGCTTTCTTGATAGCTATTATTATAAGAAAACTCAGCTAACGGTAACCATGACTCCCATGATCCCTTAGAAGATAATACACAGGCTCTCAACATATCCTCCAAAACAAGCATTTACTCGTTCAGTCTGACCATCTGTCTGAGGATGATAAGCAGTACTGCGAATTAAACTAGTTCCTAAGCCTTTGTGTAAATGTTCCCAAAAATGAGCCGTGAACTGTGAGCCTCTATCAGATATTATGGTCTTTGGTATACCATGCAACCTTACAATTTCTGCGATATACTTCTCGGCATATTGAGGTGGTCGATAATCTGTTTTGACCGGCAAGAAATGAGTGGTCTTGGTAAGACGATCCACAATTACCTAAATCGAATCATGTCCTTTTTGAGTAGTGGGCAAACCCGTGATAAAATCCATACTGATATCGTCCTACTTCCAACTAGGGACTGATAAGGGTTGCAACATACCGGCAGGTTTCATGTGAATGGCTTTCACTCGACAACATGTGTCACATCTGGCAACATATGATGTAATTTCTTTCTTCATTTTGGTCCACCAATAACGAGATCTTAGTTCTTGATACATCTTACTACTTCCGGGATGGATAGATAGCTTAGAAAGGTGAGCTTCATCCATGAGTTTACTTCTAAGCTCTCGATCCTTGGGAACCACAAGACGATTGTCAAACCACAACACACCCTGTTCATCCACTTTAAAGTGTTGAGACAGCTTTTCTTTTATTTTCTCTTTGATGTGGAATATCCCCTTGTCAGTTTTCTGACCTTCTATTATCTTACTCTCCAAAGAGCAACTAATTTGAATACTATTTAACACAGCAGGATGCATTAGATCGAATCCATCTTCAAGTAATGGCTGCACAGTCAAGTAATGTGACTTCCTGCTCAAAGCATCTGCCACTACATTGGCTTTACCAGGATGATATTGCACATTTAAGTTGTAATCTTTGATCAATTCCAACCATCTACACTGTCTCATGTTTAGCTCTGGTTGGGTAAAGATATACTTAAGACTCTTGTGATCCGTGAAAATATTGCACACATTACCAAGTAGATAATGTCTCCAAATTTTGAGGGCGTGCACAACTGCAGCAAGTTCAAGATCATGTGTTGGGTAGTTGACCTCGTGCTTTCTCAATTGACGTGATGCATAAGCTATGACTCTTCTTTCTTGCATAAGAACACAACCCAATCCAGTTTTAGATGCGTCGCAAAACACATCAAATGGTTTCTCGGTATCTGGTTGTGCTAGAACAGGAGCAGTGGTCAACAGTTTCCGCAAAGTGTGGAAAGCTG
This sequence comes from Miscanthus floridulus, assembly GCF_019320115.1. NCBI lineage: Eukaryota > Viridiplantae > Streptophyta > Magnoliopsida > Poales > Poaceae > Miscanthus > Miscanthus floridulus. The sequence continues at coordinate 3,482,580 of NC_089598.1, forward strand.
CTTCACACTCTTCTGTCCACACAAATTTATGATCCTTCTGAAGGAGGCATGTCATCGGTTTGGCGATCTTCGAGAAATCTGGTATAAAAGCGACGGTAATAACCCGCCAGTCCTAAGAAACTTCTAATCTCAGGAACTGAGGTCGGTGCTTTCCAATTCATAACTTCTTGCACCTTACTTGGATCGACTGAAACTCCATTCTCTGACAAAATGTGACCAAGGAAAGGGACTTCCTTCAACCAGAATTCGCATTTGCTAAACTTAGCATACAATTGATGATCTCTAAGTCTGGTCAAGACAGTTCTCAGATGCTCTTCGTGATCTTTCTCATTCTCGGAGTACACCAGAATGTCATCGATGAATACTACTACAAACTTATCCAATTCTGGCATGAAAACTGTATTCATCAAAAACATAAAGTATACAGGAGCATTTGTCAAGCCAAAAGACATGACAAGATACTCATACAACCCGTATCTGGTGGAAAATGCAGTTTTCAGTATATCCTGTGGCCTAATCTTGATCTGATGATAACCGAATCTCAAATCTATTTTTGAGAACACCTTGGCCTTGGATAATTGGTCAAACAGAACATCAATATGTGGCAAGGGATATTTATTCTTGACGGTCACAGCATTGAGTGGTCTATAATCTATGCACATTCTCAACGTGCCCTCTTTCTTCTTTTTCACAAACAAAGCGGGACATCCCCATTCAGACTTGCTTGGCCGAATAAACCCCTTTTTTGACAATTCTTCTAATTGCTTCTTTAGCTCAGCTAACTCATCTGGAGGCATCCGATAGGGTCTCCTTGAAATCGAAGCTGTTCCGGGGATTAGCTCAATTCCAAACTCAATCTCCCTATCTGGCGGAAGACCAGGTAGCTCATCCGGAAATACGTCCGGGAATTCACACACTACCGGAATCTGATGAATAGGAATGACTGCCGTAGCACATGTAACACTTATAAGGTCTGTTCTTCGAGGCAATGGTACTTGGAAAGTACCCTCACCTAGTGGATCCTTAAGGGTAAGTACTCGACTTCCAGTATCTATGACTGCTCCCCAATCCTTCATCCAATTCATCCCTATAATGACATCCAAGACTAACCCAGGCATAAACTATCAAGTTCACTCGGAACTTCCTGCTACCTAATTCAAGGGTTGCCCCCTCGAACCATCCGGTTGGTCAAAACATCAGCCCCTGCTGAACTTATACGGTAACCATAACCCAATTCTGTGCATAGTTGTTCATGTTTCTGTGCAAATGCTTGACTCATAAAAGAATGCGATGATCCAGAATCAAATAGAACAACTGCAGGGTTTTCGTTGACAGGAAACTTACCAGCAGTGACGGGCTCTCCCTCTGGGATTTCATCCACTGTTGTACTATGCACTCTAGCATTATAAGTCTGCTGCTTCTTCTTGGGCGGGTACGGACAAAACTTCGAGAAATGACCGAGTTGATCACAGTTATAGCAGGGTCCTCTTACTGTCCCGGCAGATCCCACAGCTCCCTTGGAACTGCCTTGTACCACAGTTTGCGGCTGCTTTGTTGGGTTGTACTGCCATCTTGTACGGCTTTTGAGGTCCACGAAAATTCTGGCTTCTTGGCTGAGGTGGCCTGAATCTAGCACCAGGTGCCGATGGGCGATATGGAGGACGACCTCCCATAGGTGCTCTAGCTTGAGACGGCCCACCTTCAAAGGCTCTCTTACGTGTCTTGGCTACGGTGCTGGCGTTGTTATTCTTCTCCTGCTTCAGACAGTCGCTGATGAAGTCGTTGAATCTGACGCGGTTGTTGGTACCAACATGCTTCATCATTTTTGGATTGAGACCCCTCTTAAAACTGGCTATTCTCTTAGCATCTGTGTCAACCATGTCGGGAGCATAGCGACATAAGTTGTTGAAAGCATGCAGGTATTGTGTCACAGTCTTGGTGCCCTGGTTCAATGCCAGGACTCTCCCAACTTCATCTCTATCAGCCCGGGTGGAATATAGACTTCCACGGAAGGCCTCAGCAAACTCTCTCAAGAAATCTGAGCATTTGGAGGGAAGGTGGTGCGATGGTGCTTCCACCACATTCCCGCCTGGTCCCTGCAATTGAAGTGCAGCATACTCCATTTTTAGAACCTCAGTCATCCTCAACACACGGAATTTATCTTCCATCGTGTTGATCCATTCCTCAGCGTCGAGTGGCTCTATTGCTTCCTTGAATACTGGTGGCCTGGTGTCCATGAAATCTTGAAGCTGCTATACTGGTTTACTCCCATGCCACCGCCTTGATTGTTACCACGTTGCACGTTGTTGGCTATGGTGCGCAGAAAATCTTCCATGTTCTTCTGAGATTGTCCGCGTTGCGCTGACTCCCGAGCAGCTGTGCGAGGAACATCTCGGGGGTAAACGGGGGGGAGGTGGCAAATGCGGTTCATGGGGAGGTCATTGTTGTTGCTGGTTTCCACCACCACCACCACCGGTCCCGCACCGTTAGCACCGGGCTCAGCGGCTTCGTACGTGGTTCGGCGAGTGTTTGTCATCTGCATATTTCAGCAACAAGTAACGATTGAGTGAAGCTGTAATAATTGCGAGTGAAGAAAAACTTATGCCATACTGAATTTACTGGAGAGAATAAATTCATACAATAAAACAGAGGCACAACAATCGCATTCCAATTAAAACAACAGCACTTAATCGAATTACTTAAACGGCAAACATCGCGTCCATACAATCACATTGCCAGCATACATACACTGGACTTTTTATGCGTTCAGATATCGCATTTGAAAATCAAGTTCCAACCACATGCCAAGTCTCATACGTTCGAAGCAACATACGATAGATTACATGCCAACAAAGAAAGGTCATCGCGACAAGACCTAGATACTAGCGCAAAGCAACTAGCCTACTCCTCGGGGCCATCGTCGGGATTGGAGACGTCACCATCGCCTCCAGGTGAAACTACAGGCTCATTCTGGTTGTCGTCGTCGATGTCCATGCCAGCGGCGTTCGGTGGAGCATATGGGCCAACCCCATTGTAGAGCGCGTGAAACTCCTCGTGCAGGTTGCCGTTGTATTCCTCTAACTCATCGACTCTCTGCAGCAGAAGGTTTCTTGCGTTCCAGGCTTCATTCCTTTCCTGAACCAACTGTCCAATCATGCGGTCTGCATTGTTGTTGGCTTGAGTCAACGTATGCACTCGCTGCATAGCTCTATCACCTCTCTCAACCGCCTAATCTCGCTGTAAGTTCATATCAGCCAACTGCTCCTGCAAGCTAGCTATGGCTCGTGCCTGTCTCTTCTTCTGCTTCTTCCCTTTTAGCTTATCCTCACTACGCAAGCCAGTCAAAGTCCAGTAAGTACTCTCAAGACCTTCATACGCTCTGATAGCGGCGAACATAGCACTCATTGCCTGGTTGTCGCTAGCCTGTCCTTCAGCTGGACCTCTGACCAATGCACTTCCTTGAGGCTGAACCCAAATGGCATCACGAGGATCATCCCTAGGAAAAGTACCAGCTAGAGCTGCAGCAAGCTCACTGGGAAATCTACTCATAATGTCCCTGATGACACGGAAGGCTGCTCCCTCTGCACCCTCAGCTGGAGTGTGACCCTCAAACTCCAAATGCCAACCATCCCAATCTAGAGCATCACCGAGAGCAGGAACCGTGATCTCCACCACTGCAAGTCCATCATCTGCTAACTGGCTCTCATTCCAAGAGTACACCGGCTCTTGACCCTCTGGGTACCCCACATCATGGAGCACTCTCCAAAGCAAAGTTGGCATGCCAAACTTGCTCAAGAAGGTGTCCGTGGTGCGGTGCTCCCTCAGGGCCAACGGACGTCGGGGTGCTCTTCCTCCGGTGGACTTACGGGCGGTCTGCTTCATGCGGGCCATCTGTAGCAAAAGTTCTCTTATTACTTCGGGGAAACATATTTTAGGTGATACAACTTTTATCAAAATGAGATAATCAATTTATAAGGGGAGGTATGCATGAGATGAATGAGATGCACAAGTAACATGATGTATGTACGTGCCGTACGTTCTCACAAACTTAGGAATAAATAATTTCTAACGACTAATTCGGTGGCATACAACGATCTCTCATTACGTAGCTAATACGTTCTACACGATAGCGTTGTTATGTACCTGCAGAAAATTCATTTCAGCCCAATTCCCAATGAATGCATAAAAGCAATAAAGTTTTATCTACACGCTCTACACGAATCCCCAGATACGTGTACAACGGTAGTAACTACCTGAACCATCGTCCTATTGACGGCATCGCCTCCATAGACGGAAGACCCATACATGAGATACCTTTGTAAAACATGCGTAGAACACGTAATTACTCCAGCATCATATAAGCATTTACCCTAGATCGGCGGTGTATCCGATCATGCTCTCACAACTCACACTTACCAAGGCGTAGAGGCAAATGATCCATTCATTACCACTCAAACAAGTGGCACTCATACAATAGCACGCCGTATGAGCGACGAAAGAGAAATATGATGCAAGAACCCCAGTCAGTACTTAATTAAGCCACCTAAAGTCCTTAACTGGGCATAAAGGATATGATCACCGGCACACTTTATAGTTTTAAAATCATGTTTTCCAAATGCCTTTTGTTTTAAATACACTTGTGAACAGTAACACGCTAAACCATGCTCTGATGCCAGCTGTAACAGAACCGACCAATTATACGAAATTAAGTAAGAAAATCATCCACCAGAGCAGACGATTTAGCCAACTTAAGCCCGTATAACCCGGTAGTCCGTGAAATCACGAAGGATTTCAAACCAATTCGTGTCCCAGCCATGATCGTAATAAGTTTAGCGGTCACCAATCACATATTACATAAAAGTTTGCATAACAGATACATCAGAGTTTAAACATACTTATTACAAAACAAGTTCGAATAAAAGTAGCGGAAGTCATTTGTTTAAAACCACACACACTCACACGGAGTTCAAATATAGTGCCAGCTGATGATCATCTCCAACAAAAGCATTAGACGAGACGTAAGGAATGACCATGCCCATGGTCCTAAGCATCACCCATCGCAGGATACAGGCAGTTGATACAGTAGCCATAGTACATCTGCCCATCTGCAACAAGTGGGAATAAAACCCTGAGTACGAGAAGGTACTCAGCCAGACTTACCCGACATAACCGAAAATAAATGACACCAAGGATTATGAAGGGCTTTAAGGTAGGGTAGCTGACTCATTCGCAAAAAGAAGCATTTTTAGCATTTCAAGAACCTTTCTAAAAACATTATTGCCAAATTAATTATTATTAACCTGTCAACTAGATTTGCACCTATACTAGAGTAAACATGTGATTAAGCAGATAATGATAACCAATGATCATTACGCAACTTCCATACTGTCATATTCATTATAACTGTCCAAGTGTTCCATAACATTTACTACGATGAAGTAACTCAAGTCAAGTGCTCACTATCCAGGAGCGATGGCGATTCGAATCGATTCCTAACCAGCTGGTGATTTGTTCCTTACACAAATCTCACTCACCCGCTAAAGTGAGATATTGATCACCGAGTCAACTTTCCAGGAACCTCGAGTTTGCCAGGAACCACATGTACCCGGGGGCCGACCGACTGCACTTTGGCCTTATCATCCCGCCCCCGTGTCCTACCACACCTGCTTCGGCACAGTGCGCTGCGGGCAATTTACTCGGCCCAAAAAATCTCCCAGCTTCGCGGTCGGAAGGTACTTTATCCGGCCAGCTAAATGTAAGGCATGCGTTCAACATGACTCGAGGCCCAACAACGGCCGGTCCTTAATCGACACAGACGGAAAACACTACAGTCCAAAACACTGCAAGTCTCCGTCCGGTCTCAACTTCATTTAACACTTAGTTATACCATGACTTCATAGTCATCCAAGCAGATCCAGGTAACCACCTATAGCTCGCAGGTGACAGGAAATCACCCGACTTCTACCGGTCTAAGCCAGCTAAGCATTTACTCGACTGCGGATACCAGGGTAACAAGGATATAGTATAACAAAGGTAAGCAAGGTATAATGCAACAACGGTTGCAAACAACTCCTGAACGTAATACATCAATTAAAGTAAAGCATTTAATTAAATCATTGCAAACCGGGAGAAAAATGCTCCGAGGCTTGCCTCTCTCGAAGGAGCTCGGACGGTGATCGGGGCACTCCGGAAGTTCCTCAACGTCCTCCTCGTCGGCTTCTGGCACTTCCTGCTGCTGCACCTCGAGCTGCTCCTCTGGCTCCTCGGGTATGATGACGGGGTTCTCGGTTTACGATCCTGTATGATGCAATGCGCGTAAGTGCTCATGCAATCGGTGCATCGAAGGAGATGAATGTAATGGATATGTTGAAATGCAAGGTAGTCAACATCGTCCAAGAAACTATACTATAAGCACATGTCATCTACTGCATTCTCTTCTACTACTAATATGTTAAGTTAACATATCTTAAGAAATGCTTCAAAGATACACCAAAGCTTTACTAATTTCTTAATCACACTTAAAGCAACACTTGCTTAAACCCTAATTAATAATAGGTTTGAATAGCAACATATATTTCTGATGATCCTAAAAATCTAAGAAAATTACAGTAGCACAATACTATCCTAAACAGACTACCATAAAAATTTCATAGCATTTGGATAAGCAAACTATCCTACACAAAAATGACAAGCTATAGCATAAAAATGAGCATGAAATTACTTTGTACTATGAAAAGTGTTAAACAACAGAATTAATATTTTTCCTAGGTTCTTCATAGCATATAATGACTGTACAAAATTTACCACATGCATGTTTTATACAAAGTTTGCTCTCTATCAAAAATAACAAAAATCAGCCATTAACGACACTTGAACTACACCTCTAAAGTTTTCCACAGCACATGCATGAAACATATTTTCCTTAGGAAGTACATGACATAAGAAGATTAACAAACTTGAAATCATATTTTTATGAAGCCTATATATTTTTATACACAATTTTCAAGTTATCAGCAATTTACATGATTAAATAAAATTCTATAGAAAAGCATATCAAAAATGACATGCACTATTTTTCCCAAGTAGATCTGGTGATAAGGAACCTAGAAAAATTTGTTTCAACAAATTTGGAGCAACTTTGAGTATCCAAATATTTTGCAAACCATTTCTGTTTTCAAATAAGAATGAATAAATTGAAAACAATTCTTTAAAACTCTACTGGGCCGGCCCGCTGGAAACGAACTGGCCCACTACTGTGCGCACACACATGGCCCAGAACGGCGCAGCCCAGCCTGGCTCTCCTTGGCTCGGCGACTGACATGCGGGACCCCATGTCATTGACAGGGAACAGGGGAGACGGCACACATCGGCGCGGCGATGGCCGAGCTCGCCGACGGTGATCTCCCCGACGAAACCGATGGCACCGGCGTGCACAACAGGTTGTCCCGCACCGATGGAAGTAGAAAATGGACCCCCCCTAGATACAGCGAAGGAGGTCGCCGGCGACAATGGCGATCACAGCGGCGCTGCGCGAGGTACGCCGGCCAACTCCGGCTAGGAAGGGGCGCGAAAAGTGGAGCGGGAGCTTCACCGAGCTCGTGCGGTGGTCGTGCGCGCGAAAAGACAGCTGGAAGAAAGACGGAGGGCGAGGTCCACGGAGCGGAGCGCTCCGGTGAGCTCGGCCACAACTCCGGCGAGAGATTCCCAGGGAGAGGGAGCTTCTCGCTGCTTACCGAGGCGAGCACGAGGTGCGCGAAGATGAGTCGGAGATGCGGGCGAGATGGAGGGCTCAATGGCAAGCTAGGACGGCTGGGCGAGCTTGCTCCGGCGAGGCGCGGTGCGCGGTGGCTATGACGGGCGCGCGGTGAGAGGCAGAGAGGCAGCGCGAGAGAGAAATGCGGAGCGCTGGAATGCGGTGGGCGCACGGGGTGCACAAGACTCGGCCAGCAGCGTTAGGAAGCCCGTGGCGCGTGGCCGTGCGGTCAGGAGCTCGGCGACGGGTGGCGCCACGCGGCGGTCGGCTTCTGCCGGCGTCAGGGCGCAGGCGCGTGAGTGCGGGCGAGCGGGGCGCGGCGTGGGCCTGGGCTGACGAGGCGGCTGCTGGGCCAAGGCGAAGCGCGGAAGCAGGCCAGCACGGTCAGGGCTGGGCTGGGCCGACTTCGGCTGGCGGCCAGAAGCGAGGCGCAAGGCCCACGAAGGTAAAACCAGATTTTTTTTCAAATTAATTTGAATCCCTTTTTCATTCAAACGAATTTTTGGACTAAATTAAAGTAGTTTCAAACTTTGGACCAAAAATGAAAGTTGCTCAAAATTTTATCCTCTACAACTTTGATTACATGACCAAAGTCCAATTTCTTATAGATTTTGAATTACAAAATCAAAGTCAAATTTTAACTCAAAACCCTAATTTTGGGGAATTATTTTGGAAGCAAAATTTTGAATTATTTTGAATACAAACATTGCTCCAAAAATTGAACTAATTATTGCTAGCTGATTTACAATAGCAGTCAAACATGTTTTACTAACCTAGCAAGAAAATTCCAGGGCAAAACAATTCTAATAAGTGTATGCATCATTTACTTTTCACAAACATGTTTCGTATGTTTCGAAGTAATGTTTCAGTTGTTATATGCAAGATTACGCATGTATGAATAGGATGCTTGATGATGCACGATATGTATGATTAGCAATGCCTAAATGCAGGCATAACACCGGGGTGTTACAGCATCCCTATTACATAAGCTTGCGATTACTTTCATATACATTAAGCTTGTGTTGTTGTTCTTGTAATTAGTTAGCTTGTGTAGCTTGCTAGTTACCTTCTTGCTTGTGTAGCATAGAAGTAGCTCCTTTACGTGGCTAATTTGGTTTGTGTAACCTTGTTAGTCACATTGCTTAGTTTGTGTAGCTAAGTAATTACGTTCTCTAATTTGGCATTGGTTGCCTTGTTATTGAGCATTGCTAGTAAGCTTAGTTGGCTTTGTGCTTTTGCTTACTAGCATGTGTAGAAACTCCCTTGTTGCTTAAAGTACTAGTGGCATAGGTTTGTGTGACATTGCTCCTAGAATTGGTTAAATGAGCTTTAGCTAGCCCGGCACCTTTGTTGCTTGATTAGTATCTTTGGAAGGTGCTAGAGAATATAGATAGAGGGGTGTAGTCTTGGCTAGACCGATTGTCTTAATTCCGTACTTGTTTCGGTTAGCCGACGCAATTAATTTTAGAAAAGACTATTCACCCCCTCTAGTCGCAATCTCGACCCTTTCACCCATAGAGATGATCTTGACTATGTGAAAGGTCCTAATATGGCTAGAGGGGGGTGAATAGCCTATTTAAAAATCTACAAATCAACTAGAGCAATTTGATTAGTATGACAAATAGCGTAATGCAAACTTGCTCTAACTCTACAAGGGTTGCAAGCCACCTATCTAACAATTCTAGGTGCAATGATTACTTAGGCACACAAACTTGCTATGTAATTACTCACTAAGAGCTCTCAACCTTGCTACTCTAAAGAGCTCAACTAAATGAATATAAATAATAAAGCAAGCTCTCAATTTTAATTACACTAAAGAGCTTGTGTCAACTAGTTTGCAAGAATGTAAATAAGTGAGTAAGGTGATTATACCGCCGTGTAGGAGATGAACCAATCACAAGATGAATATATAGCCAATCACCGGGAGAATGCCAAAGACAAGAGACAATCGATTTTCTCCCGAGGTTCACGTGCTTGCCAATACGCTACGTCCCCGTTGTGTCGACCAACACTTGGTGGTTCGGCGGCTAAGAGGTGTTTCACAAACCTTGTCCACACGATTGGACACCGCAAGAACCGACCCACAAGTGAGGTAACTCAATGACACGAGCAATTTACTAGAGTTATCTTTCGGCGCTCCACCGGGGAAGGTACAACTCCCCTCACAATCACCGAAGGCGGTCACGAACAATCACTAACTCGTGCCGATCCTTCACCGCTGCTCCAACCGTCTAGGTGGTGGCAACCACCAAGAGAAACAAGCGAAATCCGCAGCGCAACACGAATACCAAGTGTCTCTAGATGCAATCACTCAAGCAATGCACTTGGATTCTCTCCCAATCTTACAATGATGATGGATCAATGATGGAGATGAGTGGGAGGGCTTTGGCTAAGCTCACAAGGATGCTATGTCAATAAAAATGTGCAAGAGTTGTCCCTTGAGCCGGCCATGGGGCTATAAATAGAGCCCCCATTAAATAGAGCCGTTGTACCCCTTCACTGGGCAAAACACGCTCTGACTGGACGCTCCGGTCATACCGACCGGACGCTGGCCCTTAGCGTCCGATCACCCGATGGACGCCACGCGTCACCAGCTTCAAACGATGTTCGTTAGATTTCAACGGCTATGAAGCTGACCAGACGCTCCGGTCAAAACTGACCGGACGCTGAAGCCCCAGCGTCCGGTCGTTTCCAGTAAGCTCTCAGAGGCATATTTTTCTGACCGGACGCATCCGGTCCACCTTGACCGGACGCAGCCAGCGTCCGATGCTCAACCCTTAGCCACTGTGTAGACCGGTCAGTTTGACCAGACGCAGAAACCAGCGTCCGGTGCATCTCAGGTCCAGCGTTCGGTGCAACATCAAAACTGGCGACCTCTCTGCCAGCTCGACCGGACACAGCCTTTCAGCGTCCGGTTGCTGAGTGACCCAACGTCCGGTCAGTAGACCGACACCAGCATCATTTCGACCAACTCCATTTCAACTCTAACTTCTTCACCCTTGCTCAAATATGCCAACCACCAAGAATTTTGCATCCGGCGCAATAGAAAATAGGCATTTCATTTTCCCGAAAGCGCCGAATAGAGAGGGACCCAAACCCATCTCAACCCTGCAAACACCTTGTGCACATGTGTTAGCATATTTTCACAAATATTTTTAAGGGTGTTAGCACTCCACTAGATCTTAAATGCATATGCAATGAGTTAGAGCATCTAGTGGCACTTTGATAACCGCATTCCGATATGAGTTACACTCCTCTTAATAGTACGACTATCTATCCTAAATGTGATCACACTCACTAAGTGTCTTGATCACTAAAACAAAATGGCTCCTACATTTTATACCTTTGCCTTGAGCCTTTTGTTTTTCTCTTTCTTCTTTTCCAAGTTCAAGCATTTGATCATCACCATGCTATCACCATTGTCATGATCTTCGTCATTGCTTCATCACTTGGAGTAGTGCTACCTATCTCATAATCATCTTGATAAACTAGGTTAGCACTTAGGGTTTCATCAATTAACCAAAACCAAACTAGAGCTTTCACTATGTCCACACCACTAAATGTACCAGAGATACACCATCATAACAAACGTACGCACCAGATTATCTCTCATCTATTCTGTCTCTCCTTGCTCAACAAAATCCAACGACCAGCCTTTAATGGATCTCCACCTCCCCCGTCGAGCGCCCTTCCTCCGCCTCTAGCCCCATGCCACACACTAGGCGGCCACAGTTCGATCCCTCCCACGGGTTGTTTTTTCTAAAAAAACGAAACATCCTCTCCTCTCCCCTCCTGTCACCTCTGGACTTCCGCCACCAACACCTTGGTCTAGCTCCGCGCGGCCTTCCTGGCTCCAGCGGCCACCTTTGGCTCGCCGACGTTGGCCAGATCCGGTTCCCCCCTCTACCACCCCACCCCCTTCTTCTTCCTTATCGATGGGAAAAGTTCTTCATAGGGTTTGATTGTCTCGCTAGCCTTTGACGGCAGCGTAGGTGCGGCCATCGCCGTGGTGAGGGAGAAGACGGTGATGCTCGTCCACGGCCTCCGAGGGCGACCTGTGGGCACTGGTTGATGCCGCGCTGGACAAGGCTACGTCGTACTGCCCCGATGAGCTACGCACGCGCCGCGATGGCGTCGTCGATCGCCTCTATGCCGCCACCGCCGGCTGTAGCAACTATGGGCGTCCGCCACCTATTACCGCTTTAGTGGCGGCGGGGCTGGACAAAGACGAGGTGGAACCGGCTTGTTCAGTGGCGGAGGTGGAGGCGACGCGCAAGCTAGAGGCGCGAAGGAGTAGGCCGACGCCCAATATACCACATGCCTATGTCCCACATCCAACTTACTGGATCAATCAAGGTAAAATCTTTGTCTAATTTAAGTGGATTATTATGCCTATGTTTCCCGTTATCTTCAGTATCGAATCTTTTTTATGGTTTTGGATTTCTCCCCTACTTCAAAGGAGCATTGACCGCCGAGTCATCGAGGTGGACCCAAGTGCGCGACGCAGGTTAAGCTTCATGAGTTGGCACACGCACGGTTGAAACTTGAAGTTGGCTGGGACAGTAAAATCTCAAGGTACATTGTGGCAGACATCATTTTAACCGTTCAACAAAATGCAAATCCATTTTGTCAAAAGGAATTTCTGATCATACGTTTATTTGCACATATAATTGTTGCAATGTAATTGTTTAAAAAGGAAAACACCGGAATGAAATGTTCGCTATCAAATTTTGAAGGTTACCAGTTTGTGAAACATTTTTAGTCTGCAGCAAGGCATGATCAAACTGTGGAGATGACATACGCCGGTGTTTCCTTGAATTTTATGCAGCCCGTGGCCACAAGATCCTTCCGAGCTCATCGCTTGTGCCGGATGACCATCAGTTCAAGCCTATATTTCTCGGCAAGGTGCGACTTTCATATTGTGTTCATTGAAGGCTTGTGCGCTTGTGAAATGTGGCACCACATAAGAACAAACACTTGATTTATGAACTACGCTTTTAATGTGGTCAATAAAATTTGAAATGTTGCACAAAATGGCTAAGTATCAATGACAGCACCTACAGGGATATCTGATCTTGGGGGTTAGGGATGCAGAGAGCTTGTTTGGTAATTTTCTGGTATGAACCAATAGATCCTTAGAAATCAAAAGACTGACCTCACTCGTCTCCTGGTTCAAAGTTGCACATATATTTTTATAGAAAATTATTAGCTCCATTCTTGGCTTTCTTTTATGACACATGCAAGTTATTTGCAAACAATTAAAAGGTAAAACTTCACTGTTGCAAGGGTGTTTACTAACTATTTGTACACGAGCAGTTACTAGAAACAAAAGAATAAGCCATTGAGCATGATCCTATATTTTCTTTTCTACTAGATCTATAACAATAATAATATGCCAACTATGATCAATAGAGTCGTGACTTTCAGACTCGAGTTGTATTTACCAATCTGTATTTAGTTCTTTGATTTCACAAGGTTTGAGTATATATTTTTCATTCTCTTCTATTTAGGTACATATTACCTACAGAAATGTTGTGGATTAGTGTTTTTGAAGATGACAAAGAAGCATTCGACATCTGGTACAATGATGTCAGCTATCTATCTAAAGTTTATAAATGTCTTCAACCATATTTCACTGCCAATCTAGGCTAGGAGTACAAGAGCGTTGTGCACAATTAGAGGGGAGGGAGGGAGTGAGGAAGGGAGGGAGCAACAATAACAGTGAACTATAGTAGAAGCAAGGGTAGAGATAATCTTCCGATTCATTAATCATATTTAACTGTCAAAGCATGCATACTCTGTTAAGAGATGTAATGGCTATATTTTGTAACAATGGAGATGCTGGACCTGGGAAAGATATTTGTTCCTTTTTTATTATGGCCCTGTTCGCTTCTCTTATAATCCGTCTTTTTCAGCTTGTTTTTTTTCAGCCAGAACAATGTTTTTCTCTCACGACAAATCAGTCGGAACAGTGTTTCGACTTATTTTTTCAGCGAAGCGAACGGGGCCTATATAAGCTGTAGCTTTGCAGTATGAGTGAAAGATTTTATATTTGTTCTTTTATGAAGGTTGGTGTACCAAAGGAGCGGATAAAAGAGAATCGGTGCGGAAGATAACTTTTGGACTAGCGGCACAATCAGATCCTGAGAAAGGATCATCAGATGCGGTGTGTAAAGGTTATGTGGTTTAGTGGCTAAGAGATTTATAGTATGTTTTTTTTGTGTTTTGTCTGTCAGAGATTATCTGATACCTAAAATTAGTGATATACATATAGTTGTGTGCAGGATTTGAGGGATGATAGTGGATTCATTGAAATTCGTGGGATATAGTTTGGTTGTTAGATTTGTGTTACTGGGTGTCACCGTAGTGTTAACATGGGCAATTTATATGGAAAAAGAAGAGTTTTTTCAACCATATATATCGTTGGATCCGCCCCGAGGTACCGCACGAGCCGCGGCCGTGCAGAAAATGACGTCGCGCTGTGGCCTGCGCACCGTTGTGAGACTGGCAAACGCAGGGTGCGTTCCACATCTCCCTCCTCTCCCCGTCTACCTCTGACCAGTGGGCCATCCCGTCCCCACGCACTGACTCACCATTTCCTCCGACTCTACACGGACCGCAAGTCCGCACTGCACTCCCCACGGCTGCTCCCGCAACCCCCACACCAGCCAAAAAAAAAGACCAGAGAGAACGAGAGAGAGAGGACAAGAGAGAGCGAGAGAGAGGACAAGAGAGAGAGAGGCAGCTGCAGCAGGCCAGCAGCTACCCCGGAGCCTCGCCTCAGATCCACGGCCGCTTCCCCCACTTGTGCTCGCTCGCTCGCCGGCGGCGGACTGCCGGAGCGCCGGGGCCGGTAGGCCGGTCGCCCGCGCCCGCGCCCGCCCGTCCTTCGGAAGCGTCTGTGCAAGGGAGGACAACGCTGCTGACAGTGTGCGTAACCGCCCCCCCTCCCCCCTCTCCAACCCATGACTGATTGATGATTGATTCGTTTACCAGCAGCGATTTCCCACCAGTTTCCTCCGCGTCGCGCGGGGGAGGCCGCATTGGATTAGCCGCGGCTGCGCTCCCGGGACTCGCTCCCACCGACCCCCCCGCGGCGTTTGGGCTGATTGGGGTGATCTAGGGTTTAGCGCCTCATCTGATTCGTGTCTGTGCGGTTCCCGCCCCGTTTCTAGTGCGGCCTCCTGGCCCGATTTGAGGAGGGAGAGGATGGGGCCGATTGAGCTGCTCCTCGTATGTGATGTGATGCCCCTGAGGTGTGAGTGTGACTGTGTGAGTGAGGTGCATGTGGGGGGTTTTGCACGGTGAAGTGGCAGCAGGACAGTAGTGCTGCTGGTACCGTTGGAGTTGGTGGTAGGATGGGGATTTGGTGCTCGAGTAGTGCGAGCTAGCACCGCTGCAGCTCCCGGTGCCATGCTAGGTTGTTGATCCCAAAGGTGTTCGGTTAGTGTAGTATTAGTATGAGCATTGACTGATTTGAGGTTTGACTGAGGGTTGTCGGTTCCCGCGTTGAGCCACCTGTCAAAGGTTCAACGCAGATGGAGATTGTGTGCCGCTGCTTTGTCGGGAGATTTTGCGGTGTTTTAGGACTGTGACGTTCAGATTCAGAGTCATGCAATTAATACTTCCGCAGACAGCCGTTGTTCGCGAGTTCATTGCTTTTAAACTTGGCGAATTCTCTCCTAATAATGATTACGGATAGGCAAGTTTATTGGTTTCGCTTTGTTGGCGTGTGTTTAGTTAGCCTGCATGCCATTAGTCTGAGTGTACGCTTGCCATACGTGGCCGGTGCATGCATGAATTGCATTTGGAATGTTACCGCAGTCCATAAAGCCAGTTGCTGTTGCGATAGGATTTGCAAAAAGCGTCAACGCCTTTCGGTTACTCTTGTTTACTCAGCTCTGTCAGCTATGTCGTGGACATGGGGTGCGATCTACTTAGCCACTGGAATTCCTGGTGATCATTTGGAACAAAAACCCTTGGTAGACATTGCATGCTGTTTTACTGTCGGGACTTGGGAGTATGCATTACATGCATTTATTCATGCCTCCTGTCACGAATTGTATGCAACTGATGTTAGGTACTAGCATATTTTGCTGCTAAACTTTTATGACCATCCAGATTGAGGTCATGTTTCAGTTAATAGAGCTTGTAATGCAGTGCATATTAATTCCAAACATGTTTGGATAGTACTGTATGAGCATTGGCTGATTAGGCGATTGATTGTCTGGTAGGGCTATCAGGCCCCGCGTTGAACCATCTGTAAAAGGTTGAAAAACGCATGGTGATTGTTTGCCATTGCTTCAGCTGGAGCGTTTTCTGTGCTTTAGACCTGTGAAAGATCAGGTTCAGCCTCATGCCTATAATACTTCCTCAGACAGCCGTTGTTCACAAGTTAATGGCTTTGTTAGCAGGTGTTTGGTTAACGTGCATGCCATTAGTCTGAGTGTACACTTGCCATATGTGGCCGGTGCATGCATGCGTTTGTTGTACTGTGTAAAACCAGTTGCTTTTGGGGTAGGTTGTAAGAAGCTTCAATGTCTTTTAGGGGAAGACACTACATTTAATTCTCTTGTTTACTCAGCTTTGTCGAGGATATGGCGTGTGAGCTATTGGAATTCCTGGTGACCATTTGGAACAAGCCCTTGTAGATATTGCATGCTATTTTACTGTTGTGGGGAGTACACCATGCATTTGTTCATGCCTCCTGTCACAAAGAGTATACAACTGGTGTTAGGGACTAGTATATTTTGCTGCAATTTTTTTGGCGACAATCCAGATTGAGCTCATGTTTCGGTTAATAGAGTTCTCGATCCGTTGTCAATCCATAGCTCTCTTCTAATGTTTTGTAGTCATTACTCAATAATTAACATGATTTAAATGTTTTCATATCATACCATACCCCTGGTGGTAGGTGGACCTGGATCCATACACGTGTAGTTTCTTGTTTGTCCATATCCCAGTTTTGCTCCTTCTGTTGTCACAAATTTCCTTTTTTGAACTTGCTGCCATTTGAGATAATGTGTTATTTATTCCTTTGTGCATTTCATCTCTTCCCTGTTCCAGATTGGCAGATTGCTATGGAGCTATAAACTTGCAACATCTAGCTAGGTTTTTGTTTGGCAAACTTTTTTTTGGTCGTTGATTTTGTTCCTTGCATTTTGCAGGCGATTCTCTGATGTCATAGCTGCCCTATTTTCCGGCTGCAAGCAGATGTGATAATGGACAACCTTGGGCATAGAGAAAATGGCAGGCAAAGGCCTGACCAATATAAAGCGGTTCATACTCAGGTTTGTGTAGTTCGTCATCTAGAATTCTTATGCAGCATTTCATATTTAAACTTGTTACTTTGACATATGAAAGACAGACTAAACGTGGCCTAGGACATCTATTCAACTGTTATCACCACTGGATGTTTTGGTGCTTTGAAGCTTGATTTTTAAGGATGTGTGTCCCAAACATTTCTATGAATATCCAAAAAGTTTAAATGCCTTTTCTGCACCAAAAGCATACGATTCCAGCTTTATTTGATAGCTTAAAGTCTGATTATACCAAGACGGAGAAAGATAAAGACTAGTCTACCAGTTGTTCATCTTGACTGACCTAATGGCTGAACTGCTCATAGGTTACAATTTCTACATGGGGAAGGAGGTTATGATGGTGTTTTTTTTTTTTTTTTGAGGAAAGTTATGATTGTGCATTTTTATTGCTCTTTCTGTACAGGTAGTTATAGGCTCAGAGTTCTTATGAGAAAGAGGTTACATCTGGGCCAATGTATCCAATCAGTTCTGCCATTTCTGTGTTGATCATATCTGCTATGTTGTTTTGCAACTTAATGTGTCAAAACGCATTTGCTGTTCCTCATTTTGGAATGAATTATTAGAGACGCAATCATGCAACTGCCTGTACCTTAATGTTGCTGGAGGGAAGTCGGAACTTACAAACACCTCTCATTCATTTTCTCCCAGTCATCTAGATTAAACTTGTCTAGTAGTAACTTCTTTCTGCCGGACATGCTTCAGTGCCTTTGGCTTCTCTCGTTGGGAGTGCCTTTATCATGAGCCCTGTTTATTGTATCAACGAGTACTCAACCTCGATAGTGTAAATTTAATATAATCTAAATTTTGAAGTTATTCTGTGACAAGCAATATTTCTGTTGTTTGCTGTTATAAAATATTTGGTTTCTTGTGCTATATAACTTTATAGCAAGCGGTGTGGAAATTTGTGTTAAATTTCAGCATAGATGACTATTGGTAGCCTGCTAGCTATTTTTGTTTAATGCAAGCATATTTTTCCTAAAGACAATGGACTTATAATTTATTTTCTGTGTTTCAGTGGATGATGCCTCAAAGGCAGCTAAAAGACCATCATAGTATGAATCTCCTGGCACTGATGAATGAGAAGGACAGTGCCATCCGAGAAAGAGACCATGCTCTTGCTGAGAAGAAAGCTGCTATAGCTGAGCGAGATATGGCATTCGCTCAGCGGGATGATGCGATGGCTGAGCGGAATGCTGCAATTGTGGAGAGGGACAATGCCCTTGCTGCACTTGAACTTGCCCGTACAAATGGGTTTAATATGAATAATGGGAATGGATTTCACCAAGGACCTCCTCTCAATGGAACAAAGAACATCCACCACCATGACCAGCTATCTCATGTCCAAACATCCCCACTGCAGCTGGCCGATTCTCCATATGACCATGTCAGGGAGATGCACATATCAGAAGCTTACCCTATCACAACAGCTCCCGGAAGCATCGGGAAGGCTAAGAAGCCAAGGAAGAGTAATTCTCAAGCTTCTCCATTGAAGAGGCCATCAGGTGTACTCCGCAAAACCAAGAAAGCAACCGGTGATTGGAAGAATGGGGGGATGACTGGTGTAGCAGGAGATTCAGCCCGTGCTTCTGTGATGAAGAATGAGTGGAAGGACCAAGACCTTGGCCTGAACCAGGTCGCGTTCGACGAGTCAACCATGCCTGCACCTGCCTGTTCATGCACAGGGGAGCTCCATCAGTGCTACAAATGGGGCAATGGTGGGTGGCAGTCATCTTGCTGCACCACGAACATGTCCATGTACCCACTCCCAGTGATGCCCAACAGGCGCCACGCTCGCATGGGGGGAAGGAAGATGAGTGGCGGTGCATTCACAAAGCTGCTCAGCCGGCTGGCAGCAGAAGGCCATGATCTCTCGATTCCGGTGGACCTCAAGGACCACTGGGCCAAGCATGGCACAAACAGGTACATCACCATCCGGTAGGCCCCGGCGGCCAACGCTGCTGTATCCGCCATTCAAGCTGGAAGGGGGAGATCATACAAGTGCCGCTTCTCCTGCATCCCTGAAAGCCTCACTTGTTCCATGTTCTGTAATGTCATTGGTTTGTAGTGGATGGAGGTAGAGTTTTGCGTTCAGGAAATCACAGCGCGGTAGGTTCCCCCTTTCTTTTTGCTGGACTGGTAAACTGTGCTCGCGAGGCTGGAACGCCGCAGTCCGCGAGAATTGAAGTGTAATTGTAACTCTCAAGAATTCGTCGTGAGATAGCTGTACAGTTTGACCTCTGTTTCGACTGGTGGTAGTGGAATGCCTACTATATATAATTAGCTTCAGGATCATGGCCTTCGTTCCAGACAGGCACATTTTTTGGTGGCTCTGCTGAATTATTTGCAGAACTGACGATCTGTAGTCTTTATTAGGATGCAAGTCTGAAAATGCTCCAGGAGTGAGAACAGTAAAGACCAGCGCAAGTCTGAAAATGGTAAACACCGGTACTCACATTCAGGTAGGTCGTAGACTCGTAGGTGGGGTCTATGCTCAGAGCTCAGAAGAAAAACCAAGGGCCAGTTTAGTTCCAAATTTTTTTGCAAAATGGGCACGGTAGCATTTTCGTTATTATTTGACAAATAGTGTCCAATCATAGTCTAATTAGGCTTAAAAGATTCGTCTCGTGGATTTCGTCTAAACTGTGTAATTAGTTTTATTTTTTATTTATATTTAATACTTCATGCATGCGTCTAAAGATTCGATGTGACGGGGAATGTGAAAAATTTTGCAAAATTTTTGGGAACTAAACTGGGCCCAAGACACAACCCTCTCCGTCCCCAAAGAAATACTATTCTCGTTTTCCAGAAGTAAAACAATTTAACTAGATCTATAAGAAATACTAAATGAATAAATATCATTAGATTAATTATGAAATATCTTCATAACAAACATATTTAGAAACATTTGTATTGACAATATTTTCTATCTGCCTGGTCCAAACTTAATAAAATTTGGCTTATTTCAAACCTAGAATTACAATTTTTATTCTTTTGGAATAGAGGGAGCACTAGGATTAGCTCCATTTAAGCCCCTTTGGAACTGCGAGAGAAGCTGCAGATGGGAGAAGCCATTTTCTTCAATGAAAAGGGTGAAGCCACCTATAGGTTATAGGTTGCTTCTCTGGCTTCTTAGACGAAACCGTTTGGAAAAAAAAAAAAACTGCCAAACATGTCCGGTTAAGATTTTGATGATTCCGAAGCAAAAAACAGGCAAAACAAATCTAGCCAATACCCAAAAGGTTACATGTCACAGCATCAGTCAGTAAATTAGACAGCTACAGATTGATGTTTCAAAATCGAAGTGTCCTCGCGAAATTACTCTCATCCGGATTTCACGAGGCAGTTACATGCCGTTGCATTTGCAGTGGAAAGCAATGTTGATGACATGCAACCTGCAACCAGGCAGGTCTAACCATGAACAGATCCTGGTGGATGAGCCAGCCAGGACAGGAGCAAGTGGAGGGCAAAGCAAGGCAGTAGTAGTTCCAGTTCAGAGGGCGAGCGGGTTGGCGTGGATGGTGACGCGGTTGAGCCTGATCTCGGCGAGCGGCCTGTCCCCGGGGCCGGTCTGCGCCTTCTCCATGAGGTCGAGCACCTCGAACCCGTGGATGACCTTGGCGAAGACGGTGTAGTGGCCGTTGAGGTGCGGCTGCTTGGCGTAGGCGATGAAGAACTGGCTGCCGTTGGTGTTGGGCCCGCTGTTGGCCATCGACATGATCCCCCGCGCGTTGTGCTGCCCACCAAACCAATTTCAGTATTCATTCAGTAAGCGAGGGCGACGGCGAGGGTTCAGCTCGCTCGTCGTCAGAGGATAAATCAATCGAGAAACAAAGCAAGCAATCGAGAAGCCAACCAAATCACTAACCTTGAGGGACTCCCTGAACTCGTCGGCGAACTTGGTGCCCCAGATGGAGGTGCCGCCCTTGCCGGTGCCGGTGGGGTCGCCGCCCTGGATCATGAAGCCCTTGATGTTGCGGTGGAAGACCGTGCCGTCGTAGTAGCCGCTGGCGCAGAGGGCCAGGAAGTTCTCCGCCGTGCGGGGCACCTGGTCGCAGAACACCTCGCACTTGATGTCCCCCAGGTTCGTGTGTAGCGTCACCGACTGCCACAGCCACAACCATCCATCCATCCGTCAGTTCGTCGATTCAAGGAGTCAGCACGGGATACGATAGGATAGAATAGCATACAGATCGAGCGGGAGAGAAGGCTCACCATGGCGCCGCGCGGAGCGTGGCAGGAGGCGCGGAGAAGGCCGGTAAGGGGGAGGCGGCGGGTTTAGGAGGCGGCGAGCCGGCGAGGCAGGCGACGGGTGAAATTGTGGTCTATGCTGTGCTCGGGCCGGAGAAGCGACGAATCTGGTGGTGTCTGGAAGAAGGCGACGTGGGCCGTGTTGGGCTCATGGGTTGTTGGGTCACACTATGTATGGGCCGGCTGGAATTCCTTTGCTTCCCAGTCCAGCCGCCTCGAGGTCGAAAAAATTGCAAAAATGACACTCGAAAGATTGACTCCTTGATTATGATGACACTCGGGTGGATGATAAGTGGGTCCATCTATATCTATGAATGTAGGTCCAGTGTCAAATCTGCAAACGACCAATGTTTTGAGTCCCATTTTTGCAAATCACCCCTCGAGGTCAAAGCGTCAAACGCTGGCTGTTCAAAGAAGGGGGTCCCGACCCCTGTGTTCCCCCAACCTTGGAGTTGGAAAAAAGAAAAAAAAAACTTTGGAGTTGGGGGGTCCAAGCGCGCTCCGTCGTCGGCGCGGATTTTCTCCCGTGGCCCGCGGCACTGCCAGTCGCAGAAGCTCCCGGGCCAGCCAGCGTTGCACAGCGGGATGGCGGGCAAGCAGGACTCTTCGTCGCTTATTCCTCCGCACTGGCCTATGTGGTCTTGTACTCTTGTTGCTCTGTAAATGAGGCACCATAGCTCATGGTCACAACGTGTTCGACAAAATGCTCACTGCCTGTTTGGCAAGTGGCATGACATGAGCCA
Organism: Miscanthus floridulus; assembly: GCF_019320115.1. Classification (NCBI taxonomy): domain Eukaryota; kingdom Viridiplantae; phylum Streptophyta; class Magnoliopsida; order Poales; family Poaceae; genus Miscanthus; species Miscanthus floridulus. The sequence continues at coordinate 3,504,644 of NC_089598.1, forward strand.
GAGGCAGCCACGGGCCTCGAACGAAAGGTATACGAAGTGTTGCATATTTGCAGGCAAACGATAGGCATAGGCACCAGGCATCATTGCATCAACAACAATATAACATGATTTTTGCGTGGCAAACAGGAAACAGAATTGTCATGCCAGGCCCGCGCGCTTCTTGCTTGCAGTTGTGAAGGAGCCGGGCGAGCGAAGGCAGGCTTGTTCCTCAAGGCAACATCATCGTATGCGGATGTTCCCACATTTGCCAGGCTCAGAGCAGCAAGTAGCTGTGGAAAGTGGAATTGTAGTTCCGGCACCCATGGCAGCCGCGACACCTTCAATTGCCGCCCTACTGTTACATACTTACATCAGCCGTGCTTGGTGCTCCCAGTGGCCGTCCACTGTGTGGCAAAAGGGCAGTCAAGAATCAGGTGGGCAGGGCACAGAGCCAACATTTCTTTGGCCTCTTACCAAAGCAAAGAATTTGTGCTTTCCTTCAACATGCACCTTCCAGATTGAGTGCCCATCAAATCTGCTGAATGCCACATTGCACTGTACTATGTTGTAAGCAGACTTGCCCCCTTCTCCATCCATCTTATTCTCTAGCGTGGACTAACTGTTAGTTGATCTCCACCAATAGACCCAACGGCCTATTGGGCCCTTATCTCTGCTCCCTGATCGGGGGAGCCCAGCCCTAATCCGGTTGGTGGGCCCCTGTCGCACAGCACACATAAAAGGAAGGTGGGGATGAGAGCTCGGACTACGAGGTTCAACGGAGCCGCTACCCACCTACAGAGAAACCCTAAACCGATCCTAAAGCGTGCTGCCAGCGACGGGATGAGCCCGCCACCACCACTGTCGTCGCCTATGCAGGTTCTCCGAAGCCCCCACTGCCTCACCACCACGCCGAGCACTGGCGTTCGCGAGGCTGCATCCAGGGCGGCATCGGCGTCCACGCTGCCGCTGCGGTGAAGCTCCGCAAGGTCGAGGAGCCTAACTACGGATCTACGGGTTACACACAGAGGTACCAATCCTACGATCCTAACAATGGTACCAGAGCCGGTTGCCTCTGTGTAAGCCCCTAACCCTAATCGGGTAAAAGAAGAAAGAACAGATCCGTGTTCGGATCAGAGAAGATGAACAAAGAAGGGGAAGGGAAGAAATTCGGAAAGAAAAGGTTCAACCGAAACCCTAACCCTAATTTGTAACCCCATCCCAAATCGGGTTAATCCCAAAAGAAGAAGGGGAAGGGGGAAGAAGGGGAAGGGAAGAGATTCGGAACCCTAACCCCCTCATCCCAATCGGAATCAAACCCGAAAAGAAAAGAAATCAAAGAAAGAAAGGAAAACAGAAAAGAAAGAAGAACGGAAACAGGGGTCGGCACACGAACCCTAACCTTAGATCGAGTACGGGAAAAGTGGACACGGTTTCCACAAAGAACCCTAGCAGTTCGTCAGCCTAGGGTGTAGATCTAGGGTTTCAGATTGAAAAACAAAGAAAATGCCCGATCCAGATCGGATCGGGACGGAACTCGAACCCTAACCCTACAAGAGAAAGAGGACGGTCATGTGGATACCTACCTGGAGCCTGGCCATCCTGTCACTGTCGTCGACCAAATCTATGGCCGACGAGAGAGAAACAGAGCCGCCGGGCCGCGCGCGAACAACAGGGCACCGTCGCGAGACTACTCGACGGCGGCGTGCTCCGCAACTGGGCGAGCACGCACGCCGGTGAGGAGCTCCACGGCGGCGCCATCTCGTCTTCCTCCTTCGGTCACCGTAGGTGGCCGCCGCTCGTCCGCCGCAGCGCGTGAGACTAGGAAGAGGAGAAAAAGAGTGGCCAGGGGAGCCACGGGCGCGAACCCCTCGTCGCCACCAGTCGATGGCCACCGCGGCCGCGGCCACCGCCGTCGCTGCGTGCTGAGTTGCGTTGAGAAAAGAGCGGCGACAGAAAGAGAACAAAGAGAGAGAGAGCGGCGAGGAAAATGGACTAGGGTTTTCTGAGGAACCCGACGTCGCCGGGTTTTAATCCGCCCGATCTCGCCGCTCGGCCGTAGGATACAGACGGACGGCGCAGATTCATTGGACCGGCTTTCAGCCCAGGCGGGTGCGCGCGCCAGGCCACTTTCCCAGCCCAGGCCCAGGTTGCGGCCCGGGCGCGGGGGAGAGCGTAGGACAATGCCGCGCGGGCGTGGGCTGTGGGCCGCCTTGCCATTTTGGGCCGACACAGGAAAAGCAAGAGCCCAGTTTCGGTTTTTTCTTTTTCCTGGAAAATTGAAAATACAAATTGGCTCAAAACAAAAATCAAAAGAAAAATAGAAAAAGGTATTTTACCTGTGGGTAAAATTCAAGAAATTGATTGGAAGTTTTTTCCGCTGCTAAAGAAAAAGTATATTCTCCAGTGATTTTGAATCAATGTGATATTTAACTGGAGAAAAAGAAAGTTTTTCAGTAATGTTTATTTCCTGGAAATTGATTAATGGATTAAAGAAAATAGTAAAAGCATTTTTCCCTGTGGATAAAATTCAAGGAAAAGAGAGTTTTTCCACAGCCAAAGAAATTGTTTATTCTCCAGTTAATTTGTACCAACGTGATATTTAATTGGAGAAAAAGAAAGTTTTTCCGCTGATAAAGAAATCGTTGATTCTCTAGTTATTTTGAACCAATGTGGTATTTAATTGGAGAAAAAGAGATTTGTCATGGATTATGATGTTGTTATTTTCTGACCAACGTTGTTAATAACAATATCGTAATTTTAATGATTTATGCATTAATTCTACTTCTGACCAACGGTGATGTAGAATTAGTGTATAAGAACATATGTTAATTTTAATGTTTTATCCATTAATCCTACTTCTGCCCAACGGTGATGCAGAATTAGTGTGTAAGAACAGTTGTGAAAGCTAAAGATTTATGCATTAATTCTATTTCTGCCCAACGGTGATGTAGAATTAGTGTATAAGAATAATTGTATGTTTTGATTTTGATCAACGTTGGAATCAAGGCATGCAAATGGTGTTATTTTTATGTTAAGGAAAAGTTTTGACCTGGTTTTCATCTTGTCTAAGGTGGATTGGGTAGTCAACTCACCGTGTTCCACTGAGTTTGTGACACCGGTGAGGGAGACAAAAGAGAATGATGCCACTTGGGCAACTAAAGAAAGGGATTTTGAATCCCAAAAGATATCCTATGGCTTTTGAGCATAGGAAGTGGGTCACTACAAACAAAAAATGTTTTGCTGTGATAAAGAACATGATTGAACCTGCAATTATGGGCTTAATCCTAGAATGTGACACAGTCACCGAGTACCTCGATAGAATAAAGAGTTAGTTCACTGACACTTCAAAGACATATGCTACTCAGCTGATAAAGCAGCTGGTGATAGAGTGTTACTCTGAAAATGGTGGCATAAGAGAGCTCACGATGCGTTGTCGAAATTATGGCACTATCGTTCAGGCCATATTTCGAGGGGGAGAATGGAAAGACAAGTTAAGAATGATATTCTTCCTCCATTAGAGCTCTCAGTTTTAGAATAATGCAGAGAATGCATAAAAGGAAAGTATGTAAAAAGAATTAAGAAAAGATGACAAACGAAGCGTAGGAATTCTACAGATTATTCACACAGACATCTGTGGTCAGTTTCCTGTAAAGAGTGTGGATGGTAATGATTCGTTCATAACATTCACAGATGATTATTCCCATTATGGCTATATTTATCCAATCAAAGAAAAAAAAGATATACTGGATAAATTCAAGATATTAAAGATTAAGATAGTCAGGTCTGACCGGTGGGGAGTACTGCGGTCGGCATACCCTAAAAGAATGGCATAGTAGCCCAGTATTCGATACCAGGTGAACCTCAGCAGAATAGAGTAGCTAAAAGAATCAATCGTACCCTGATGGATATGGTGGGCAATATGATAAGTTACTCCACCTTATAGTTGAGCCTGTGGATGGATGCGTTAAAAACCCCATTCATATTCTCAAAAGAGTAACAAATAAATCGGTGCCCAAAACACCGTATGAGTTGTGGACAGAAACTGTACCCTCACTAAACCACTTGCGTGTGTGTGAGGGAGCCCTGCTAAGGCTAAAGTATTTAACCCAAACATTAGGAAGTTAGATCCCAAAATAGTAATGTGCCATTTCATTGGCAACACAGAAAAGTCAAAAGTTTTTCGTTTCTACTGTCCAGAGAGACACACAAAGTTTGTGGAAACGAGACACGCTGTTTTCCTAGAGGATGAAAAGATGAGGGGGAGCATGGTAGCTCGAGAAATTGACATTGAAGTGAAGCGGGTGTATGCGCCCACTCTAATGATTCATGAGCCAATTTTCTCACTACATGCTGTCGCTGCACCGACAGTGCAAGATACTATAGTGTCAGCACCTGTTGTTATTCCGTCTGTGGCAACAATGAATGACGATGAGGGACCTGTTCTTCAGGATTCTATAGAACCTATTGCCACATATAAGGGGGAGTGACAACAGCCTCAAACAGTAGATGTGCCAAATATGGAGGCCCCTATAAGGTCTCAAAGAGTTAGAAAATCAGCTATTTCTGCTGATTGTGAAGTGTATAACACTAAGGAATTTGAAATGGAGGATGATCCCACCTCATTTGAAGAAGCCATAAGAAGTGATCATTCATCAAAGTGGCTTGAGACCATGGAAGATGAATTGAAATCGATGAATGCCAATAGAGTTTGGGACTTGAAAATAATTCCTAAAGGAGCCAATACAGTAGGCTGTAAATGGGTCTACAGAACAAAACTTGACTCTCAAGTGAATATAGAAACATATAAAGCGTGACTTGTGGCAAAAGGCTTTATGCAAAGAGAAGGGATTGATTACAATGAGATCTTTTCTCCAGTCTCAGGTAAAGTTTCCTTCAGAATCATAATGGCATTAGTGGCACATTACGATTGAGAATTACATCAGATGGATGTAAAGACGGCATTTCTCAACGGAGACTTAGAGGAAAATGTTTACATGGCACAACCGAAAGGTTTTGTCATGGAAGGAAAAGAACGAATAGGATGCCGCCTAAAGAAATCCATTTATAGATTAAAGCAAGCTTTAAGACAGTGGTACTTGAAGTTTGATCAGTCAATAAAGAATTTTGGGTTTTAAAATAGAATGTAGAGGACAATTGTGTCTATGCAAAGTTTAAGAATAGGAAGTTTATCTTCCTTGTCCTGTATGTGGATGATATCTTACTTGCTAGTAGTGATGTCAGTCTACTACAGGAGACAAAGAAGTTTTGTCCTCAAAACTTAATATGAAAGATCTTGACGAAGCCTCGTTCGTTCTAGGGATCGAGATTCACCGAGATAGAAGAAAAATGGTATAATGACTGTCACAAAAGGCATACATAGAAAAGATCTTAAAGAAATTCAGTATGCATAAATGTAGTTCCTCACCTGCTCCTATAGTCAAGGGCGACAGATATGGGGATTTTCAATGCTCCAGGAACCAATATGAGCTCAATCGATAAAGTAAAAGTGGTTCCATATGCTTCAGCTGTCAGAAGCTTGCAACATGCTCAAGTATGTAAGCGCCCTGACTTTGTATTTGTTACCGGGTTTTACTTGGCAGACTCCAGAGCAATTCTAGAATAGAACACTGAAATTAGTAAAGAAAGTCTTGCATTATTTGCAAGAAACGAAATGCCTCATGATGACATATAGAAGATCTGATTCACTCCACATGGTGGGATATTTAGATTCTGATTATGTGAGAGTGAATGCATATCCAGACGTGGATTTTCTATCATCTCGCAAAGAGGAGTTATTTCATGAAAAAGCTCAAAGCAAATTGTCACTACATCGTCCACAATGTATGACAGTTTGTAGCGTGTTATGAGGCAACGTGCATGTGAACTAACTAACGAAGTTCATACCCGGTTTGAAGGTGGTTGACGACATCTATAGACCACTTAAGTGATACTGCGATAATAATCAGGCAGTACAGTATACTCACAACATAAGTCAAGTGGTGCTGCCAAACACATTGACATAGAGTATTATGTTGTGAAAGATAAAGTCCGGGATCAAGTCATAAGTCTTGAGCATATAAGAACAGAAAGGATGCTCGCGGATCCGCTTACAAAAGGCTTACTACCCAACATGTTCAGAGGACATGGTGTTCAGAGAACATGTAGCTAGCTTGGGTTTAAGGGGAAGCCTAAAATATTCCTGGACAAAAGAAGGCCCAAAGATAAGTATCTATTTCAGAACAGAGTAGTGAGTTGTAGCTGTTAAGTCTATCGGCAATGGACCGTGACGATGAGACATGCTCTATGAGCTAATCTGTAATGGAATGAACAAAAGCAAATGATAAGAAAGTGAAAGATGGAATGAGATCAAGGGGGAGAATGTTAGTTGATCTCCACCAATTGGGCCCTTATCTCTGCTCCCTGATCGAGGGAGCCCAACCCTAATCCGGTTGGTGGGCCTCTGTCGCACAGTACACATAAAAGGAAGGTGGGGGTGAGAGCTCGGACTACGAGGTTCAACGGAGCCGCTACCCACCTACAGAGAAACCCTAAACCGATCCTAAAGCGTGCTGCCAGCGACGGGATGAGCCCGCCACCACCACTGCCGTCGCCTATGCAGGTTCTCCGAAGCCCCCACCGCCTCACCACCACGCCGAGCACTGGCGTCCGCGAGGCTGCATCCAGGGCGGCATCGGCGTCCACGCTGCCGCTGCGGTGAAGCTCCGCAAGGTCGAGGAGCCTAACTACGGATCTACGGGTTACACACAGAGGTACCAATCCTACGATCCTAACACTAACTACTTTGGAGAAGCCATAGACAGGGCACGAGTCATGGGCATCAAGAACACAACAACTCTTGTCCAGAGCTGGGGCAGCACTCAAGGCCGTCTGGTGCGTGTGGAAGTTCTCGTCCTCTTCAGCACCTTCATCTGTATCCTCGTCCAGTTGTTTGGCTCATGGAGGCGGTGGTATAGCCATGCCTTCTTCGTGTGGGCGGTGTACACTCTCTTCACCGTGCTGGGCCCTTACACCATCGGATTGTTGCAGGATGGTCCCTTCCGGGACCAGACATTCGTCCTTTGGGCGACCATCCTCCTCTTCATCCAAGTGAGTGCTGACTCCCTCTCAGTCTACAGCATCAATGACATTGAGCAGAGGAAGAGGGTGCTTGTGCAGCACGTGTTACAGATCATTCTCGTGCTATGGCTAATTCTGAACTGCAAAGGTCGAAACAGAAGCTACGCTGCAACCATCTGGATCATCTGGATTCAGAGCATCATTCTGGCATACAGGAATGCTGGGACTCTGAGCAACGCGAGCAAGAAAGGAGGTTTGCTGAAGCAGTCTAAAGTGGTTGCTGACTACATGATGATTGAGCATGAGCAAATAGCTCAGGACGACGTCACTCCGAATCCTTTTTTTCTCGATCGGACCTTGAGGCCCGTCACTCCAAATCCTAAAACCATGCAGGGGTATAGGTACATATTCCACGGCGAAGAAGAAGTAGCTTCCCTGCTTCCCACCGCACCTGAATATAGAGTTGTATTAGAAGAGGTGGCCGGAAAATGCACCACCATTGATTCCGTGTGGCAATGGATCGAGAGCCAGATTGGTTATACCATGGAAGCTATGGACATAATGAAAGACGTCACACTTTCTTTCACATTATTTAAATTGTTGAAGCGAAGATTGTGTGGGTACTGGATTGGTGAAGCTGGCCTCACCAAGACATTTGATTTAGTGCTTCACGGGCTTATCTCTGAGGAAGGCAACTATGATCGTGTGCTTTTGGAGTTACAGAGACAGAGTTGGCATTCCTATATGATTTCCTCTAAACAAGGTTCGATACAAAGATTGTTTATTATAAGGCCTGGAATTGTATCTCTGGGGCATTTAGCAGGCACTATCATCGTAGTAATTTGGAACAGAGAATTCATAAAACCGATGTTACTCACTGGTTAACCATTGTGCTGCTTGCCATTGTGCCACTGTTGTTCTACGTATACGGCTATGACAGTATGTGGAGCATGCTGCGCGCTCTCCAGGACAAAACTAGGGTATGGAAGGTTGCTATTTCTGATGTAAAACTTCAAGCAGAAAGGTCCTGGCAGAGAATGCTTGGACAGCACTCACTGTTAGTCAACATTGACTACCACCCGTGGAATTTGCTACCGCTGCTGTCACTGGGTTTTGTCGACGCAACAAGAGAAGGGCAGAAGGCTGGGAAAAAGATCGAGCTGACAGAGGAAATCATCGTGCGTGTCCTTTCTCGGTTCAAAGAGAGCAACGGGCAGTTACAAGATGGGCAGTCGGCTCTAGCCAGAAATCAGCTGGGAAGCCACTTCTCAAGTTCTCATGGACTTGCGTTCTGTCCACACATATCCACAAGATTCTCGTATGACACATTGGGACAACCATTGCTATGGATAGTCCCCAGGATCCCCTCACTGGCAGCGACGACTACCATGTCGCCAAGACCCTGTCAAACTACTGTGCCTACCTGGTAGCTTTTGTTCCGGACATGCTGCCTGGCCATGGCTATGACACCCAACGCATCTTCGACGCCGTGGTCATGGAAGCTCGGGGAAGCCTCACTGGGTGTGATACTGTGAGCAGCAGATGCGAGAAGCTGATGATGATGGTCCTGCTGAGCAACAACAGCTGCAAACATCCTGGAGCTTGGGGGCAAGCTGGGGAGAGAGCTCAGAGGTGTGGTTCCAGAGGCGCGGAGATGGAAGGTGCTTGCTGACTTCTGGACTGACTTCATACTCTTCCTCGCGCCGTCAAGCAATGCTGACATCCATGCCGAGAAGCTTGCCGCCGGCGGGGAGTTCATGACCCACCTCTGGGCACTGCTCACACATGCCGGCATCCTGGAGCGTCCCTCTAACGCTGACGGCGTGGGAGGTAATCGTGGTAACCCTGCTCATGATTCTCCTGTCTGAGTAATCAGAGCAGGTCTGAAGGATATTGCTTCGGCCTCTGCTGGAGTAGCTGATCTATTATGAATGTTTGCTCGTCATATTTGAAGTTCATTTAGGTACAGGCTGAATCTTGTTTTCGCATGTCCTAGTGTAACATAGCAGTGTGCCTTATTCTTCTGCTTCCTTTTCTTTTCTTTCTTTCTTTTGTTGTGGAAAGCAGTGTGCTATTTGTGCAAGAATAAAGCAATTGTTGCTGTCTGATGTACTTTTATGTGGTTCCTCAGCCGAAGATGCATCCAATTCGTTGTCATGAATTGTTGTTGCTGTTAACTGGCTGGACAAGAGTTTGTTGTGGAATACAGCAGTTGAACAAATACCTTGTTTTGCCACAGCTGTTGCACTAATACCTGATTGCCAGAGTTTTGGTGGACGTCTGGAGGCCTGAGGATGCAGTCCTCATCACCAAGAGTTGAATGTCTGTCAGCACATCCACAAGGTTCGTGTGCAGCGTCACCGACTGCCACAGCCACAACCATCCATCCATCCGTCCATCGATTCAGTCAGTACTGGATACGATAGAATAGTATGGCATACAGATCGAGCGGAAGAGCGAGGGGACGGGAGAGAAGGCTCACCATGGTGCCGGACGGAGCGTGGGAGGAGGCGCGGAGAAGGCCGGCGAGGGGGGAGGCGGCGAGCCGGTGAGGCAGGCGGCGGGTGCTTCTGTGTTTCGTGCTGTGCTCGGGCCGGAGAGCGGGAAGGCGTAGACGAATCTGCTGGAGCCTGCTGCAAGGCGGCGTGGGCCGTGTTGGGCTCGTAGGTTGTTGGGCTACAGTATGGGCCTGGAAAGCCCTTTGCTGCCTCGCGGTTGGGTCAAACGCTTTCAGTTCGTCGTCAGTTCAACCTTGCGGCAGCCAGGCCACCGCTCCGCTCCACGCACCGGCCGCCCGCCGCTCCAAGCGCGCTCTGTCGGCGCAGACTTCTCATGCCCCGCGGCCCTGCCAGCAGTAGCCGCGTCCCCGATGGAGCCTCCCACGTACCGCCGCACGCCCGCACAACGCCATGGCGCCGAGCCAACGCCGCGCGGACCGCGTGCGTCGCCGCAGCAGCGGAGGAAACGAGGCGGGATGGCGGGCAAGCAGGACATGCTGCGCTTCGTCGTTGGCTCCTCCGCGCTTGCTTATTATACTGACAGTGGAGATCAACGCCGTCATCACGAAATCTAAACAGGCACCACAGCTCATGCTCGCAACGTGTTCGACAAAATGCTGGTCGCCGCCTGTTCGACAAGGTTCCTTTCCCACTACAGTCTACGGCGTGCGATAAAGCCAGAGAGAGGCTGGCACATGCGAAGCTCAACAAATGTGACCAATTCGCCGTGATCAGCAAGTGACAAGTGCTTGGGGCCGTCAGTGGCTCAACTAGCAGCCGCTTCACCAGGTGATGCTGTCCTACTGCTGCTGTTCAGTCCGTTTGCCATCATGCACTGGTGAGTATAGATCAAACCAACACGTGTATGTATATGAGAAATGTTGCAAGATCAGATTTGAAGTCAAAATGCCATATGCATCATTTTGATTGTTGTGCCTCTGCTTCAATTCAGGAAGCTGCGAGCGAGCTGCGCATACTGCCTAGCAGGAATCGGGTCTACAGCGAGCATGAGATGACGGAATTTATCCTAGGGAGGACAGACCATTGATTCATATGGGCAACTCTTAGTCTTAGGCGGGTTCCAGCTCACATGGTTCCATTCAATCTTTGTCCACCAGGTTCGTGGCGTTACTGAACAGAGCACACACCCACCATTTTTTATGATCCTTGTGTTGGTTTTAGTGTGAGGGAGCAAGAAATGCATTTGGTCAGGGAGCATGTAGCGCATGGCCCTTCATATAACAATGGAACATCACTTAAAATATCTATCCACTTCAATAGCTGATTTACCTTGCATAGCAATCTACGTATGGTTTTGTATGTGTTCACGGTAATAACTATGCATCATCCATACATTTTTTTGTGGAAAACGTTGTATATCTTCTATTTGAACCTCGTCTTGCTCTGCTGGACTGGTCTTCACCTGCTCTTTGTTTGTTTGTTTATTTATTATTGTTTATTTTATAGTTTAACCAATGTTTATTAGCTTGATTTCTTTGCTACCCAAATGAAACGAAGTCTCCATCATCACTATCACTGACGCACTGGCCCTAGGGCCGTAGACGTAGAGTATCATGTTATATTGCAAGCACAGATGGGTGTTGATTGTTGAACTTCACATCACGGATTAAGAAAAACTTCTGAGGGTTGTAGTCTCCTATGATGCAAATGCGTATAGACCTTTTCACCACCATTCACGTTAATTTGGCTTGGCCCTTCTCCCTCCACCTCTGGCTCTGGACTATTTTGGTGAAGCCATGGGGATCATGAACTCCACCACAACTTTTGCCCAGAGCTGGGGCAGCACTCAAGGCAAGCTGGTGCGTGTGGAGGTCCTCGTCCTCTTCAGCGCCTTCATCTGGATCCTCGTCGAGTTGTTTGGCTCAAGCCGGCGGCGGCATAGCAATGATTTCTTCCGGTTCTTCGTGTGGGCGGTGTACACGCTCTTCTCCGTGCTGGCCCCCTACACCATCGGATTGCTGCAGGATGGTCCCTTCCGTGACCAGACATTCGTCCTTTGGGCTACCATCCTCCTCCTCATCCAAGTGAGTGCCGATTCCATCTCAGTTTACAGCATCCAAGACATTGAGCAGAGGAAGAGGATGCTTGTGCTGCACATGTTACAGATCATTCTTGTGCTATGGCTGATTGTGAATTGCAACGGTCACAACATAAGCTACACTGCAACCATCTGGATATTCTGGATTCAGAGTGTCATTTTGACATACAGAAAGTCTGGGACTTTAGGCAACGCAAGCAAAAAGGGAGGCTTGCTGAAGCAGTCTAAAGTGGTTGCTGACTACATGATGATTGAGCATGAGCAAATAGCTCAGGACTTGACTCTGAATCCTAAAAACCATGGTAGGGTACAAGTACATATTCCATGGTGAAGAGGAAGTAACTTCCCAGCTTCCCACCGCACCCGAATACAGAGTTAATGTTGAATTGGAAGAGGTAATAACAAGGAAGGTAACTAGAAAATGCAACACCATTGATTCCGTGTGGCGATTCATCGAGTCTCAAAGCATTTACAAGGGCGCTATGGAAACAGTGAAGGATGTTGCGCTCTCCTTCACATTGTTTAAATTGTTGAAGCGGAGATTGTGTGGATACCGGATTGGTGAAGCTGGCCTCGCCAAGACATTAGATTTTGTGCTTAATGGACTCATCTCTGAAGAAGTTAACTATGTTCGTGCTTTTGGAGTTATAGAGATGGAGTTGGCATTCCTATATGATTTCCTCTACACAAGGTACGATATGGAGTCTCTTCGGTGTAAGGGCTGGGCATTTTTATTTGTTGGACTAACTGTTACCATTTGGAGTATCTCTGGAGCATTTAGCAGGCACTACCATCATAGTAACCTGGAACAAAGAGTTCATGAAACCGATGTTACTCACTGGGTAACCATTGTGCTTCTTATCGTTGTGTTAGCGTTGTCCCTTGCCCCTTTAAACATTGTACTTTTACCCTCCAATTACAGCATGGTCAGTATGTGGGACATAGTGGACGATCTCTGTCATCCGACTGAACACTTTACTTGGGTGCAGAATGATGGTTCTCGTATTGCTGGTGACGCAAAAAAATCCTGGCAGAGAGCGCTTGGGCAGTACTCCTTGTTACACAACTTCCACTACCACCCGTGGAATGTGCTACCGTTTTTGTCACTGGGTTTGGTCGAGGCAACAAGAGAAGGACAGAAGGCTGGTCAAAAGATCAGGTTGAGAAAATCAGTCATCTCACGCGTGCTTTCTGGGTTCAAAGAGAGCAATGGGCAGTTACAAGATGGTCAGTCGGCTATAGCAAGAAATCAGCTGGGAAGCCAGTTCTCATGGGCCTGCGCACTGCCCACACATATCCACAAGATTCTCGTATGGCACATCGGGACAACCATTGCTATGGATAGTCCCCAGGATCCCCTCACTGGCAGCGACGACTACCATGTCTCCAAGACCCTGTCGAACTACTGTGCCTACCTGGTAGCTTTTGTTCCGGACATGCTGCCTGGCCATGGCTATGACACCCAACGCATCTTCGACGCCGTGGTCATGGAAGCTCGGGGAAGCCTCACTGGGTGTGATACTGTGAGCAGCAGATGCGAGAAGCTGATGATGATGGTCCTGCCGAGCAACCGCAGATGCAACATCCTGGAGCTTGGGGGCAGGCTGGGGAGAGAGCTCAGAGGTGTGGTTCCAGAGGCGCGGAGATGGAAGGTGCTGGCTGATTTCTGGGCCGACTTCATACTCTTCCTCGCGCCGTCAAGCAATGTCGACATCCACGTCGAGAAGCTTGCCGCAGGCGGGGAGTTCATGACCCACATGCCGGCATCCTGGAGCGTCCCTCTAACGCTGACGGCGTGGGAGGTAATCATGGTAACCAGGCCCGGCCCTGGATGCGAGCAAGCGGGGCGGCCGCCCTGGGCCCCCAACTAGGTAGGGCCCCACCCCAAGTATGCAAACACCAGGTATACAGGCCTGCAGGTATATTAGTATTTGGATTTGGCTGCAGTCCTGGGCCTCCTGGCGTCCACGAGAAGTATCAAGAAAGAAAGAGCTAGCTTCCGTGAGAAGCCACACGCCCACACGCAGTGACGCAGACTCCTCCAGGGTGGGCGGACGCGACACGCGCGGCAGCTGCGGTGACCGGCAACGTGAGACGCGAGGGCACGGCTGTTGCGTGCGCCTGCGCGACGGCGCGAGGCGAGACCGCGAGCGCGAGACCGCGACTCCGCGAGACGCTGGACTCGACGCCCAGGCCTGTCGACGCCACGCGACGCTGCCGACGCGCTGCGATCTCCGCGACACCGTCCGACCCAGACGAGCTTTACTTGCATTGAGTGAAGATAGAGATGTAGAACCAAAAGATAGAAGTGATGCAAAGAATTTATTGGAAGTACTTGGCAGCTTTGAATTTATATTTGGCATGGTTATTTGGCATGATGTTTTATTTGCTGTCAATAAAGTAAGCAAGAAGTTGCAGTCACCATCTATGTGCATTGAGTCTACCATGCAGCAGATACAAGGCATAATGGATTACTTTAAAACCTATAGAAATGATGGGTATGCTTCTAGTAAGGTCAATGCAACGGAAATTGCATCTGAAATGGGTGTCGAGCCATCGTTCCCAGTAAAGCGACGTGCTCTTAGAAAGAAGCATTTTGATGAAAATAATAGTGAGTAAGCACTCTTGGAAGGTGAGAAGGAATTTAAAGTTAGTTACTTCGCGGTTATAATTGATATGACAGTCCGTTCATTGGAGACTAGATTTCAAGAATTGGAATCATTCAGAGAATTATTTGGATTTTTAATGAGTTCAGCAAACTTGAAGGCATTGGATGGTCCTGAGCTAAAGTTGTGTTGCACAACACTAGCAGCAGTTTTCTCTCTAAATGGTTCATCTGACATTGATTTAAATGATCTAATTTCCGAGTTGAGTGTTCTACAATTCACTTTGCCAGATACACCCATGACAGCTATGGAGATTTTTGAGTTTGTTACAAAGGCTGATTGTTATCCTAATGCTTCCATTGCTTATCGGATCTTGTTTACTATGCCTGTGACTGTGGCATCAGCTGAAAGAAGCTTCTCAAAACTAAAATTGTTGAAGAACTATTTGAGATCTACAATGTCTCAAGAGAGGTTAAATGGTTTGGCAACATTATGCATTGAGAAGCGATTGTTGAATGAGATCGATATTGATACCATCATCAATGACTTCGCATCGAGGAATGTTAGAAGGAATTTTTAAGGTAATTTAATATAGGAATTTTTAAGGTAATTTAATATTTATGAATTGTTTCATATGAATATTGCTATTGCATCCGCAGTTAAGTGTTTATATATATATATATATGTATTTACATTTAGTATTTAGTACTATCAATGTCATGTATGTATAAAGGGCCCCGGATTGTGGTTTCGCCCCGGGCCTCAAAAAAAATCAGGGCCGGCCCTGATGGTAACCCTGCACATGATTCTCCTGTCTGAGTAATCAAAGCATTCTGGTCTGAAGGATACTGCTTCGGCATCTGCTGGAGTAACTGATCTATTATGAATGTTTGTTCGTCAGATTTGAAGTTCATTTGGGTACAGGGTGAATCTTGTTTTCACATGCCCTAGTGTAACATAGCAGTGTGCCTTTTTCTTCTGCTTCCTTTTCTTTTCTTTTCTTTTCTTTTCGTTCTTTCTTTCGTTTGTTGCGGAAAGCAGGGTGCTATTTGTGTAAGAAAATAAAGCCATTGTTGTTGTCTGATGTACTTGTATATGTGGTTCCTCAGCCGAAGATGGATTCCCCAATTCGTTGTCATGAATTGTTGTTACTGATAATTGGCTGGACAAAAGTCGGTGGTGGTATACAGCAGTTGCACAAATACCTTGTTTGACTACAGCAGTTGCACAAATACCTTGTTTGACTACAGCTGTTGCACTAATACCGGATTACCCGAGTTTTGGTGGACATCTGGAGGCCTGAGGATGCAGTCCTCATTACCAAGAGTTGAATTTCTGTCAGCACATCTGCTAGCAGTGGGTTAAGAATCAGGTATTTTGCCTAGACAACTATCTGTATGTTCTGAGCAGTGCTGCTCTTTTAAATCAATCTGCAGGCGAAGGATTCGGGAACTACGACAATTAGATCGTGACGGCAATCACCAGGAGCTCCCTTGAACTCCTAAAAAAAATGTATGTCGATATACAAATCAGATTTCAAGGTCAAATATCTGTCAGAAAACATATGCTAATGATGACATTATGAGACTCCAACAAAGAGGGATAGAGTCTTCTCTGCAGTATCGTGGAGGATCTGCTTGAAATCTTGGTGTTAGAGGGGAGCTAGCTACCAAACGGGAGCTAAAGCTTCTACCTAGTTATGCTTTACAGTAGGCCCTGTACATACGCTATAATTTTTCATTTTGTTATGTTAATGTCTCATTTCATCATCTCAGAAAGACATTTCTTTTGTTTCCTCCCCAGTTACTAAGCACAAAATCATTTTGACAAAATGACATCAGGATGCCAGGGGCATTTTTGTCAACCGGCAAGCAAACTACAGGGAAATGATGCAAAACATGATGACTGCATATTCACTCCACAACCACAGTAGATGTCTCCCCCACAGAATTCTTCTCATTTCTCCGACCCTCCATTGACCGACTTGTTCTGTTCAAATGAACCCCAAAAAAATAAATTACTTTCAGTGACAACGTCTGAACAGCGTCCAAAACCCTGGCACATGCAGGAACCATTGCTTTACACAGCCTGAACCTGAACACTAGCTTATGTAACCAAAGAACAAAAAAAAAGGAAGAATAAAAAAGAAAAGGAGAACATGGTCAGATCTGGATAAGAAGATCAGCTCAGTACATCAGCCTCATCACCAGATGGGCAATTCGTCTTCTGAATCACCAACAGTGCTACAAAGGAAGCAAGTGAGACCAACAGGATATAACCATCCAGAGTGCTGCGGCATCATGGCTCATATGAAACAGCAGACAGCTGACCAGCATGAACAACAACAACAACAACAACAACAACAACAACAACAACAAAGCCTAGTCCCAAACAAGCTGACCAGCATGAACAAGTTTCCCAAATCCCATTCATCCTTCCACCATCCCAGGGGCTTCCAGCAATTGTTGCGCACCTGTAGCAAGAAGCCGCTGAATATCTATGAACTAAAATAAATGGATTGTCCAACCTTTTCCTGAGTGCCCCTGCAATCCACTGTGGAGCACCTGGCGAGATATGGTTATTTCAATACCGCAGGGGGTTCGGAGAAACTACTCTAGCGTTTCAACGGTTTGATCTGTGGCTATCTGTGACCCTCCTCAGCCTTTCCACCAAGACAGGAATGTCCTCTTCACTCAATGCTGTGAAGCAACACCTGAACCATCCAGGCTCAATGCAATGGCAAGAAGAACCTGGGGTGACATTGACCTTTGCTTCCTCCAACAGCCTGTCCCAGAGCTTGCGCTCTCCTTTCTCACTGTAAGATCGGATGTACCTGCTCATGTCTGCCCAGCAATAGAACCCGCCGCTGCTCTTGAAGCATTCGATCCCAACTTGTTTCAAAGCATCAGCAAACAGAAGGTACATTTTCCGGAGCCTCTCTCTGTTAACCTTTATGTATTCTGAAATGAACTTTTCATCTGAAAGCATCGAAACAAGCAAACGTTGTGTTGGACTTGAGACAGATGAAAATCGAGCAATCTTAGCAGCAGCTGATACAATGTGTTCATTGTAGGAATATATCACTCCAACTCGAAACCCAGCAAGAGATAGGTCTTTTGAGAGCCCATATATGATATGAACCCTGCCTTTATCAAAGTCCTCTAGTTCATCCACAACATCTGCCACGCTGACAAACTTGTCACTTCCATATGTTGAACCAGCAAATATTTCATCAGAAATTAAGTGTATGTTCTTCTCTGCAGCAAACACTAGAAGGTCATGCAGTATTTCCCTTGGCACAATGCCTCCTGTTGGGTTGGAAGGGTTAGATATGAGAACCCCACGAACTCTTACTCCTCGCTTTTTTGCCTGTTTGTAAGCTATTTCAAGAGCAGTGATACTGATGTTAAAGTTATCAGTGCTGCGACAAGGAACAGGTATCAACTCAACACCAGTTCGCCATTTTATGTCCCTATCCCAACTGCAGAAACAAAATGATGAAGTCAGTTCGTCACTTTAAAATCAAAATTCATGCATAGAATGTATCAACAGAGCAAGAGAGACAAAATTACCCCGGGTAGTAAGGTGATGGCACAAGAAATGCATTTCCTGGATCAGCAATACAGAAACTCAGTATTTCCATTGCAGGAGTTGCCCCAGATGTAATCACCATTTGAGATTGATCAAAGGGTACTGATCCATGCATGATTTGCCTCATGAATCCAGCAAGAGCCTGAAAGAGAAATTGAGTTCATATTTGGAAATTACCACACCATAAGATAATACAAATTGGCATTCATGCAAGTTCAGCAATAAACCGCACATGTACTGGTTCCAGTTTTCCATGAAGTGTTCACAGAACAGGTCAATTAGTTCCCTGAAGGATCCAACTGGAATTAAGTTCACTAGATAAAAATGAGAAAAAATGGAGAATAAGCTAAAAGGGAAATATAAATGGTTCCAATACAGTAAGCGGAATCATATTGACCAGCCTCAGTTGGGAAGTACGTAGGTGTTTTTAGCAGCATAGCACGCATCATTAGACAATTTCATATGAAGCAGAATAATACAATGTAAAATCGCATGTCAAAAGCAGTGGAAGCCACAGAACATGCAACTAGGACGCTTCAAATATTCACAGCTATAGGAACTAGCTCATCAAAACGAAAAGGTCTACTAAAGGAGATTCAAGATTTGACAACTGGTGCAATTCCAGCCACCGTGGATCCATATGCCTAGAATGGTGACTCTTTGTCGTATCTGCTTCAGATAACACATATATGGCTAGGAAAAATCAGGACGAAGAAACAAACAAAATTACACGATATTATTTGAGTTAAGTACAATAATACCCCACCTCGGGTTTAGATGCTGACTTCAGTTGTTTGGTTTTTCAGCAATTCAATTATTAACCGATACTGTTATCTGATGGAGGTATCTGTGCCTGGGATAATCTGCTAAATTAAAAAGTGCCAATACTACAGACACTGCTTGCAAAAGAGGAAAGAAACAATCCATCATGCTACTCCACAGGATGAATGAAGCAGTATGGCATCGTAAGTTGCGAAGAAGATCGGCAGTTTTTTTCATGGTCGATGGAACCGAGGCGCCGGCAGCACAGCAATATTTTACCACACAACACACATGGAACGCTTGTATGTTGCAGATATAATAAAATCACAGAATAGTTTCAAAAAAAAATCACAGAATAGGGGATGGATGCTTTATGGACGGAGGAACACACACAAAAAAAAAGGAAAGGTGAATCAGAGCGGAATCCGTTAGCCTACCATCTTCAAGGCAAGTATCCCGTCGTAGGGCTGGTAGGTTGCGAGCCCCCTGATGTCCCTGACCTCCTCCCCGGCTCCCGCGAGGCCGTCCAGCATCGCCGCCCCCGCGTGCTCCTCCATCCACCGCCCCACCAAATCCAGCGACAACTGCACGCGCGAGCGCGCGGGGTCAGGTAATCCATGCATCCATCAGTACATCTGTACAGATTCTCCAAACGAAGGAACGAGAGAGGGAGAGAGAGAGAGAAAAGGAAACTGATAACAAATATTCATGAGACGATCCGTACGTGGTTCTCGGCGAGGCCGAGGTTGATGACGCCGCCGGGCTTGGACGTGGGGTGGTACGGGTCATCGGCGCAGCGCCGGAGGCCGGCGTAGTAGAGCGAGTCCTCGTCCCCGGCCCGCACGACGGCGCCGCGCGCGGAGAGCGACGGCAGCGCGGCGCCGCGCGGCGTGAGGAGGCCCCGCGAGTGGGAGCGGTGGATCGGGGAGGCGTTGGCGTTGGAGGCCGGCGCGGGCGGGGAGCCCGGCGCCGGCGCGGGGCGGTTGCGCTTGATGTAGAGCTGGAAGAAGTAGAAGAGCGCGCAGGGGATGAGGGAGCCGAGCACCAGGCCGCCCCGGCCCTGCACCACCCCCTGCAGCGGCACCACGATGCGCATCCCGCCGTCGGCGCGCGGCCGCCGGTCGCGTGACGGCGACGTCGGCGGCGGCTTCCTCCTCCTCGTCGTCGCGCGTGATGTCGCGGGGCCGTCGTCGTCGCCGTCGTCTCTCATGGGCGCGGCGTCGTCGTGGTGAGGGGAGCGCGGCGGCGCCGGGGCGGCAGCATAGGCGGGCGGTGCGGTAAGATGGAGGCGGGATTGGGTTGGCGCGGGCGGGCGGGCGGGCTGGCGGGGGATTTGGGGGTTTGGGGGCTAACTGGCGCGGGGGCTGGGTGGTGGTGGTGGCCGAGGACGGACGGACGGAGGCAACGGGGAGGAGTGGGGGGGCACGCCGGGTTTGGCGTCTTGCTTGCCGCTTCTGGCGGCCCGTGGCCGTGTGGTGTGGTAGTGGTGGGGTGAAATGGGAAGGGAGCCCGCCCGTCCCGTCTCCCGTGATCCCGTCCCGTTGATTTGGGCGAAGCGCGAAACGGAAGGAAGCAGCGGCTCGTAGAGTGGATTTTTCGCATCCTCTTGTGGCCGCAAGGGCTATCCTCGCCATACAAGGAGACCTGGCATCAAGATTAGCGCTGGGTAAGAAACGAGAAATAAGTCATGCTACCACTGCCGCGCACCGGTCCACCGTGTTGCGTTAGGGTCTGGCTGAAACTCCACGACCGCGCTCAACAGCGCACCGCCCCGGCTGCTGCGGAGCTCCAGCGAGATCCTACCATGCCCACGGTGACCACTTTCTTCCCCTACCCGTCCCGTCGCCATGACCATGGGCGCCCTTACCTCAACCCCGCCCGACCGCCTCCTTCGCCACCCCACCTCACCCGAGAAGAAATGGCGACGGTGACGTGTTACGGAAAATATCAGTGATGAGCCAGAGGTTGAAGATGAGGGTAGTTTGGACATTTCCTGCACCTTCTCTCTCCTTAAATACGAGAAATGATTAAAATAATCGGTGCGGTGTGTCTGGAAAAACCCACGAATTTACGGCGTCTTTGAGCAAATTCTCCATGTGGCGGTGTATTCTAGCCAATTACATGTTTTCCAGTGTCCCACAGTAAAATTTCCCTATAAATAAAACCATCCAGGCATCCGTATATTTCGCCGCTAGATCAAAACAACTCTTGGCCAATATTTTTTTAAAGTTACTCATTCACCTAATAGTTAGCTCGCAAAATTAGCAATGAACAAATATATTACCTACCTATGAGTACCCATTAGGTATTTAGGTGCAAGTGGGTCTAAAGAGACTCCTACACTCGTCCACTATCTCGCGGTCATTTCTCTGGAAAATCCCACGACGAACTCGGAGCCTTGTGCCCTGAAATCCTAAAACACGAAGAACTAGAACTTACACTCTATTTTAAGACCGTTCAATTCAATTATAGGATTTGTGGTCATCAAAGAGAAAAAAGAAAGAAAGAAAAGTCTTCTTCAAACATCTCTATAATGGTGATTTTTTGCCGGTTTCGGCGCGCTCGATATTATCTAGGAAGCGAAGTACTCCAAGTTACTAGTACCTCGATTCAGCTATTCAGGAAGCGAAGTGCTCCAAGTTACGGCAGTGCTTCTGAAGTTGCTTTAACCAGGAAAGCCGAGTGTGCGCCGTGCTGCCTTGCCTTGGCCGCCAACGCCAAGTGAGGTCGCCGTTTAACGTGCACTGTGACTGTGACACGCCACGCGACAGCGAGCAGCGGGGCCAAAAAGCCATCGAACTCTCAGCACCATCGGAACGGACGAACAAGGGACAACAAGGAATCTCCCCCTTCCCTGCTCCTGCGGCCGAGGATTCCAGACGGCCCAGCTGCCGCTCTTGTTTGTTCGGCGTGCCGTAAACAATCATAAATTATTTACTGCTGGCTAATTTAACATGAGAAAAAAATACTACTCTAACTTATAATCTACTATCGCAAGCGAACAGGCCGAATTTTTTACTTCTTAGCCCTTTTTTTCAAAAGTTTCTCACAAATAGACCCCTGGCGGAAAGAATTCAAAAAATGGACCCTAGCTCAGCGCCACCGAGGCTGGCGCCGAGCTCGGCGCCAGCGTCACTGGCGCCGAGCCTCTGGGCTAGGGCAAACTTACATGGAAGGAAACTCGACGCCAGTCACTCTAGCGCCGAGCTCGGCACCGTAGATGCTGGCGCCGAGCATGCCAAAATGGATATATAAAATGGCTAAGTCTGAATTTTTGCCGTGAGATGGATATATAGAATAGGTTAAATTTAGTGGTCGGCGCCATGACCTACCTCCGGTAGCATCGTCTCTACCGCTCTGAATGGTCTCCCGGCACCCGCAACAGGCTAGGTTAAAATGTTTTCAAAAGGGACCAAAATATAAAAATTTCACTTCTGCTCGCGCATCAATCGATCCATCGACAGACTGGTCTAGTATTCAGCCCTACCCGTCTAGGACGGCACACGGACGGCAAGGCTTGGCCCTACCCGCCCGGCTGCATGTCCCTGATCTAGCGGATTCTTCTTTCCTTCCTCCCCCTCTGGCGTAATCTGGCCCTCTGACCTCTGCTGTAAAATCACGCACGTCGTACTACGCTATTCACGCACGTCGTACTACATGCTCGGCTGGCGCCGAGCTTCCTTCCATGTAAGTTTGCCCCAGCCCAGGGGCTCGGCGCCAGGGACGCTGGCGCCGAGCTCGGCGCCAACATCGGTGGCGCCGAGCTAGGGTCTATTTTCTGAATTCTTTTCGCCAGGGGTCTATTTATGAGAAACTTTCGAAAAAAAGGCTAAAAAGTAAAAAATTCGGACGAACAGGCCCAGCCCCGGCACGAAGCCGAACTCTGTTGCGGAAAACGACGGGGGCGCGTTGGCCGTTCCTGCCCGACGCGCCGAGAGCCGTGGCGGGCTCGGCAAGGAAAAGCAGCTGGACCTGGACGAGGGGAGCTGAGGTCCCAAAGCTGGCTGTACTGTATTGTGCTTTCTCCCTCAAAAAATCAATTCTCGTTTCGTGAGAAGTTAAATAATTTAAATTTTAACTAAAATTATAAAAATATACTAACATTACAATATGAAATGGGTACTATTAGATTAATTACAGAGTTTATTTTTATAATAAATTTATTCGAGACTATTCATTATAAATTTGGTTAAATTTTAGCTTCTTTAACTGATACGAATTCCATAATTGTAATGTTTTGGATGAACAGAGTACTTGGGAGGAAAAAAAAGAGAGAATAGAAGCTTACCCCTATTGTTGGCTGGTTCAACAACATGCAAAAAAAAAAGAAACGCAAACTTCGTGGGTGCTCAAGTTTGTAAACTGAATAAATACTTCAAAAGTTACTTGTAGTGACTAGTGAGAGTTTAAAACCTTGTCTCCACAAAAGTATATAAAATATTGAGGGGTTGTTTGGAACGCGGAAAATTTACAGAACTTATGCAGGAATTTCATAGAAATCAGCTCATTTTCACATGAAAAATGTAAGAATATGAAAAATTCTCGTGTTCCAAATAGGGTTCGAGCGTTTACGCGTATTACATTGGGTAAGCAATAAGCAACTATTGGCGTAGCTGCATGATGTTTTTACTGAGCTCTAGTCTGATGGAGCTCCATTGGGGTACCTCCATTGGGGTACAACTCCTTTGTGCAATATAGCAACGAGCTGATGGAACAGCCTGACAGCAAGGCTAAACGAGGACTGGAATTCAATTGAACTTCCAAAGCTTTGACTGTTAACATGAAAACATGAAAAGAAAACCATATGTATAGTATTGTTTGGAAGAGCATTTTCGCGATCTCATGTACCCACTCCTCAAATATGATTTTGATTGGTTGGGTGATAAAATCGCAAAAGGAGACTACGCTCTCGCAAGGTCCGGCCCAGCGAGCGAGCGC
The DNA here is from genome assembly GCF_019320115.1 of Miscanthus floridulus. NCBI lineage: Eukaryota > Viridiplantae > Streptophyta > Magnoliopsida > Poales > Poaceae > Miscanthus > Miscanthus floridulus. Next base: position 3,528,154 of record NC_089598.1, read on the forward strand.
ACGTGTGGAGATAGCTTCCTTTCATATTTAAGCATGACAACTGGTAAGATGGGACTAAAGTTTCCTCACTTTCCCCATATGCACATATGAATGGGTTTTTGAAAAAAATATTTGGGCAATTTGAAAATTCTCTATCCGGGCCAAACTGATGTACATATTTCAACATACATTGACTCATGCAAACCTAAGTTCTCTAATATGATCAAATTTGATGTGCTAACTAATGCAACATTGTGCTTGCTTGATCATTACGCAAGTCTATATATGAGAATTTATCCAAACAATTAAACATACGTAAATTGCACCTCACAAAGCCTGAATACAAGCTCACACATGTAACCGACCATTAATCCAGAAGAAAGTATAGGTCAAAGTTGTACTCCTACCGCGGAGGCCAAAAGAAGTTAACCTGCCATGGAATAATTTGCTTGTCAGTTGGTTCCCAGCCACGCCATGCACCAGAGTTTGTGGTAGCGCCAGACTTTTTTGTGGCGAGCAAAAGACACGCCACACCCATGGCTACAAATACTATTATATCCTATATAAAAGTCTACGATGTGAGAAAGTTGAACAATCGACCAAACACGCCATAATAGTATGAGTAGGGCAGCAAGCATTGTTGGCGCTGCTCGAGCGGAATGCTGGAATATAAGGTTCTGTTTGGAATGCGAGATTTTTTTTTTCTGTTTCTATATTTTTACTACGAAAATAAACTGATTTATGTGAAATTCATGCCCTCCAAACAGGTGTCCTCAGATAAAATAGTCAGTTGATAAGTATTTGATGCCACATCACAGAGTGGACCTCATACGCAATTTTTTTTTAATTCATAATATCTTCTCTCTCCTCCGTGGTACGTGAAGAAGCAGTTTCGTTCTCTGATCTCTGGGCTGGCGGTTCGTTTGAACTTATTGGTCGGCTTATCAGTTAGAATTTATAGTATTTTTCTCTCACAATAAAACAGTTTCAGACGACTTATCAGCCGACTTTAAGACCAGCCGAACAAGTCTTTGCTTTCGTATTTTCTCTCACATCCACATCAGCCACGATGCGACGTCAAGCTATACATGTTGGGGACGCCACACAGCACGCCGGCGCACCTTGCTAGCGCCTAGGACGGAGGAGCACGGAAGGAATCCGAACCACCAGAAAACGGGAAAACCGACGCCTTGTTTAGATGCCATCTAAATTCTAAGTTTTTTCACTCTCTCTCCATCACATCAATTTTTAGCCGCTTGCATGGAGTATTAAATGTAGGTAAAAAAATAACTAATTACACAGTTTAGTTGAAAATCACGAGATGAATCTTTTGAGCCTAGGTGGTCCACGATTGGATAATATTTACCAAATAAGACGAAAATGCTACTATTCATCGGGTTCATTTTTTTTCACGATCTAAACGAGGCCCGAGACAAATATCTCTGCCCGTTTCTGTTGATTCTGATTCCACGAGGAATCTGGGTCACACGATCGGATTGCGCCCTTGTCCGCGCCCTGTTTCCGCCCACACAACGCCCACGGCCGACGGCCGTGGCCCCTGCCCGGCTGCCCCACCGGCCACCGGCAGTCCTGGTCCGCACATGCCACGCGATTGCTTTCTGGTTGCTGCCCCGACCCCGATCTCCCATCCCCCGCTGCCGGGCTTGGGCGGGCGGGCGGCCTCCGTCAGTGTCCGCTGCTGCCATCAGCGTGGATGCATCCGGTCTCCGGAGGCAGGCAAGCCGCAAGCGTCTGCATCGGCCTTTGCTGTCCGTGTCCACGGAAAGAAAGCCCTGCACCTGTCCGTCTCTCGGCGCGTAGTAGGGCTGTCACCGATGGGGCGATGGGAAAAAAAAGGGGTTCTACTACTGGGAGTGTTTCGACTAGCCAAACCTTCTGCTTTTCTCCCCATTTGACTGGCAGAGGAGAAAGGGGAAGGGAGGGACTCTTCTCCAGGAAGACGTTGAGCGGCAGTGCCGTGCAGGGCTGAAGTGGTGAACGAACGCAAAAGCCTGTTCGCTTGCCTGATAAACCACGATTGAAAGTACTGTTTGATTTGTTGTGAGAGAAAAATACCGTTCGTTGGCTGAAAAAATACATGATTAAAAGTACTGTTGATTGATTTGTTGTGAGAGAAAAATACTGTTCGTTGGCTTAAAAAAATACGGCTTATAAGCCCAGCGAACCGGGCGAAAGCCAAAAGCCGAAAGTGTGCACCAAATCCGCCAGCCGTCGTCCGCTGGCACGCTAACTAGGCACCTTTACTTTCCCCCTCTTTGCAAAAGCGAGCTAGAACAAACAAGCGAAACAAGAAGCATCTAATCGCGTCCCGTGCTTGATGACACGACGACTCGCCTTTGCCTTGCCGTGTCGTCGATCGCCAACACGTACTCCAGCTGACACCATGTCTGATTAGTCATTAGACAAGGGGATTGAAGTCCGTTTGAGTCTCTTGAGCTGGCTAGTAGCCCAACCAATCAATAGCTTAAAATTAACAATTGAGCTAATAGAAAAATCTTTTGATGGCTCTTTACTAGATAACTACCATACTAACTATTAGCTGCAGGATTAAATCAGGGCTTAGCTAACATGTCAGCTAATAGCCCTACTAATAAAAAAGCTATTAGATGACGTCCTCATATTAGCAGCTAGTAACAATCAGATGCCTAGATCTTAACATGCTCAGTGACACGTGTGACTGTGAGTGTGTGACGGCTGTTATATTTCATGATGCGCCTGTAAACTAAGCTGGCGCGCGGTGCACGCAAAGAGCCCAAGACCACACCAGACTCACTCAACGGCCCATCACTAGACGTCTAGACTCCATGGGCCTGCATCCAGCTTTGGCCCAACCGACGTGCTCGGCCGCCGGGCCGTCGAACTCGCTCTCACGTGGTTCTGGGCCTCTCCCTCACGCCGCCACATGCATCACAGACGATGGAGCTGGAGCCTGACCGAAGCAATCTCGAGCCCCGTGTCTGTCGCGGTGTCGCCTCCGGCACCGGCTGCCGCCGGGCGCCAGTCCAGTGGCCACAGCAGAACGGGGCATCAATGGCGATCTGATCGTGGTGGACCGCCGATGCGCCGCAGAAGCCTCGTCTGCCCCCCGCGTGATGGTACCTAGAGGCGCAGCGCCAGCGCGCAGGTGGCCTGGATCGGCTCCACCGGACCACCAGGGTGCAATTCAATCAAACCACTGAACCACGTCATGTTTCCTTTTGTACAGGAGTGTATTTTACCAATTGGTTGAATTGAATAATACTCAGATTAACGAGCTAGGGACCCATTAAGCAAGCAAGATGAGCTAAGGACCTACTCCTCCATGGATTTTTTTTTTAAAAAAGAATCCTTATATAACACAGAGTTAAAATATTTTAAATTTAACTAAAATTTACTTACCTCTGGCAACTGACATGGAGTATATTAGTTTACACTCGAGTATGTATCATTATAAAGTTTTAGCCTTCGGGCGTTTGCTGTGGAGAAGCCATGGAAAACATAAAGGCAAACATATTTCTGAGGAAGAAAAGCATACACTTCTGCTCCCAGTTTTCAAACCCCCTTTCTACTCTGCCATCCAATTGTAGCCACCCCACTGCTGTTCAACAGCGTTGAGATGTATTCGTGCCGGCAGCTGAGCAGGCGTTACGTAGCATGGTGGACGTTGAGCTACTCTACTATATCGAATGAAACTCACGATACCGTCGACTCATGTGACTCCACTCTCGCACGGCCGGTGCATGGCGGAGCCAGGAAGGTTAATTAGAAAATATATAGATGCTACAAAGCATGGATTACACAAAGGGTGTTGAAATATGTAGAGAAGAACAATGGGAGCCAACACTGTTATGTATGTATTGATGGAACTTGGCCTCTAACACGGCGCTATGGAGCTGGGTGTCCCGGAATTGATCCTCGATGTCGTGCCAGATGATGTGCACGGTCGGCTTGGGCACGCGGACTGTTGGTATTTATAAGTACAAATAGAATATAAAGGATTTCGTAAGCGCACATAATATTATTGTAGCATTTTACCAGAAGTATTAGACGTATCGTTATTTATATTTTACCATAGGAAAATAATAGAGTAAAGATTTATTAGGTAACAAAGGAGTATTTATTAACGTACCAACATAGCTAGAGCAGGGGATAAATGTAATGATAGGAGTTAATCATAATGACACTCAGGGATAGATCACTAAGATAATGTAAATTAGTTAACTCAGGAGAACAACGGGTGAGGTAAATTCCTGTGACATTCTTATCACATAGTCAAAGTATATATACATTCAACTATAGCTAAGATTAACTCTACTCTTATACACTTCGGGACGCTGCTTAGACGGTAGAGCACCAACTACGGTCCTACAATTTAAGAACCTGCTTAATTCAGAGTGGACTACAAAGATAGATGGGGTTCACCTCCCACTGCTACTACCCAACCAGAGAACATGGTGCACTCACATATAGAGCATCGTATAAAGCACCATGCTTACACGAGACTCAGCTACTTAGCCTAACCGGTAAACTAGCAGGCTAAGCGCTCTATAAACCCGTACACAAAAGTAATGATAACCATAACTAAGCAAGATATATATTTAAAGTAAGCATAACCATGTAAATAGAATATGATAAATTGATAATAAGTCTTACAAGATGTAGAAGTGAAGATATAAGGCTTTACCGAGCCTCTAAGACTAAATCCGAAACTTGAGCATGAACTCAACTCGACCCTCACTCTCGAGCTACTAATCTACTACATTGGAGAGCTCTAGACCTAATCCCTCTGGTGTATATTGATTTGAACGAGAGATATGGATTAGGGTTTCAGGATGGCTCTAGGGAGGGGGTAGGGGCTGCTATATATGGGAGCGCCTGACACCCTCCTCCTCTTAGTTAGCCTCATTGGTACTTAACTTTACATCATATCTTATTAAAATGTACATGGCTTTTATGGACCAAATTCTCAATTGGGCCCAATTAATCCCGCAGCTCATGATGTGGAGTTTTTCTTTTATTTGCGAAATTTATATCTTTTCATTCCGAGCTCCAAATATAGCAAATAATATATCCGTTTCGAACAGCTCGACGAGTTCTTCGCAATGGTGCTCTCTAATTCACCATTTAAGATAATTTTGTTCTGTGAAAAATTAAATATCCTATGAGACAAGTGAGAGCACCAAAACTTGTGGAACTTGTTAGAATCAAACCCTATAACTATGTTTGGTGATGGAATTAAGTATATATGCATGTTATGTTGACGGTTTATAATTGGTGTTAACTACCGTCAACACGGACGATGGCGATGACCTCCTTGGCGATGAAATTGTAGAGCCACCTGAGGATGCACTGGTCCACGATTTGCCACTCGCGGTCACAGCACTGTGCCGGGGTCGGTGGAGAGGTGAGGTGATAGACGAGGCTAAACTTCCCGATGAAGGCATCAAGGAAGGTGCACCACTCGATGTAGTTGGGCTTGATGAGCTCGAGGACGACAGGAACATGCAGTTTAATGTTCACCGTCTGGAGAACGGTGGCAGGGGGAGTTGGGATGATGGTGGCGGCGGCAGCGCCGGTGTAGGACTCGCCATCGAGGGAGGAGTGGGAAGAGGAATCGACGTCGGAGACATCGGCGTCGAAGAGCGGGTTAACGTCCATGACAGCGAAATGTGGTGAGCACGTGAGGTGAGGAAGCAGTGGAAGTGAGGAAGCAGTGGAAGTGAGGAAGCAGCGGAGGAATGAAACTCACAATACCGTCGTACTAGGACTCTGACTCATGTGACTCCACTCTCGCACGACCGGTGCATGGCGGAGCTAGGAAGGTTAGAAAAGAGATGCTACAAAGCATGGATTACATAAAGGGTGTTGAATTAAATGGTAATGAATTGAATTTTAATTTTTAATCTATGTTTTTTATCATATATAAATGCATGAGGTTCTAGTCTTCTAGAGACAATGCCGGTGCTACATGGCCAACGTCCACAGCGTGGCCGGAGTCAGGGCTTGACGGTAAATTGGTTATTTGAGAGCATATACGCCCCTTCTGCCTCAAATTCATAGTTGAAGTGTTTATGAATGCAAACATAACAATGCTCTAGATTAATGTAAAGTCTCGGTGCTATTTGTTTTTGCCTCACCGTTCTTCGTCAAGCAAAGCCGGTATCGGCGTCCCCGCCGCGCGCCTAGCATCGTTCAGCAGTGGTTGGGGGCCGGGCGGTGCAGACGCTGGTCGGTAGGGGCATGGCCGAAGGCCGAGGAGACATAGTCGGACACGACCCTAGCTGGTGCACGGCCGGCCTACTTGGCCTATGGATGGCCATGTCCCCGTCCGCCAACGCCTGGGACGCCACGGTCGGGTCTTTGCCCCAACACTGATGGGTGGTGTGAGATTCTCCACCGGTAGGAGACATGACCTACGGCCACCTCTACCGAGAAGCAACTTCCACAGGCCCAGAAGATCCCGACAGAGCTACATGATAGATGTTTAACTATCTTTCCTACTATAGGATCTCTTGTTAGCCTAGAGGGGGGTGAATAGGCATGTTAAAACAAACACTCAAACTTTTATCAAATTCAACATGCGCCACTGTTGCTATGACATCGTGGCACTACCGAACAGTGGTACTGCCGGGTCAGAATAGCGGCACTGTCGCACCTGTAGATAACTTCGAGTCATAGTTCAAAATCAGTGAATGTAAACTTGAATCGAAGAAATTTCTTAGCTTCCTGCAGGTATGAGATTCACAGATCAAGAGCTAGAAATGGTAGGAACACAACATACAAGTAGATCGACCACAAACCCTAGAAATCACCTCAACAACGTCATGGATCTCAGCTCTAACCTCATCATGAATATAAGTGAAGCCCCGCTCCACCTCTCCAAAACCAAGGATCCGGCTAAAAGTCACAAAGTCAATCCTATAATGCTGTCCCTCAGTCATCTAGTGAATCTCATTAGTGTAGATGACATAGAAGAAGGTGGCATGAAACTCGGCTAGCACTTCCTCATTCCAATTGTACTAGAAGCTCATGATATCACTGAGGCCAAACAACTCACAAGCCTTGATCACTTTGTTGAACTCAGGCTCATTCTTCCCCTTTATCTCCTCCCAATCAACATACTGCATCTTGACAATCTATGACTTTTTAGAGTTGAAAATCACTGAGGCATAGAAGTTGGAATAAAACTCATTCCAAAACCTATAGTCCATCCCCAAATCCTTTGGCTGCTCATAAGGATTGTTCTCACATGCTTCTTCCACCATCTTTAGCTTTCTCGTATAGTTGAGCATGGGATGAGCACGTGTGTCAATAGGATGCCTCATGATCACTTCCTTAGAATACTCTCTGAGGTAACCTCTGTCAAACTCCTCAAGGTGAGGTGGAGTATCTAGGCAAGCACCTAGAGGAATGGTGTGGCTAGCCCTCTCCAAGTTCTCCTCCTCTTGGATCAACTGATCCCTTCTCCCCCTATCACTAGCATCCCCTCTGCCTACTGCACTGCTACTGCCCCCTGTGGTTTTGCCATGACCATGATGAGGCATTTGCTTGTCATAAGGCTCGGTCATCTTCCTCTTCCCCCTCCGGTCATCTTCACCTCTGGAGGCCATCTACGCAAAAAATAGACCAAAATGAGAAACTATACAAATGGAGAGTAGAAGTTACCATATAAAGCAAGTTAGGTACTCAAGAAGAGTCAGCATGCAAGCAAGAAAAGCAGCTGATGTGGTACTGCCCCCAGACTTGCGACACTATCATGCCTGGGAGCGGCACTGCCATACCAGCTGTTTCACCAAGACTGCATTTTGCATCTTCTTGTCTACTGAACTTACTTAATATTTTAACTCCTAGCCCACTATACAATCTCAGCAAGCATAAACATGTCTATGTCATTGATTCGTCTAGATATGATTGAGAGAAAGCCTAGTAATCATGAATCTTAGCATTGGGAGTTGAGTGAAATAGATAAGGTGAGTCAACCATTGAACCAAGAGTTTAGCACTGCCAGCTTTGCCACAGAGGTGTGGCACTGCTGCGCTGAGAGTGCGGCACTACCACAGCAGTTAATTTGGCTCCAAGGTTGAATCACAATTTCTACTTCAATCAATCCTCAAAGCACTATCCAAACTACTATCTACTTTCCAATCAATCATCCAAGACAACTAGAATCGACACATTACATAGATCAGGAAGGATTAGGGTTTCACCTTTGATTCATGTGGATTGAGGAGGAAAGAGATGAAACGACTCTACCCAAGAGCTTCAGCAGCCATCAGTGACGAGGGAGAAGGCCGGTGGATGGCGCGGCACTACTGGATGGAGGCGGTGCAGTGATGGCGGATGCGCGAGATGCGCGCGAGAGAGAGAGGGGGGGAGGCGTCGGCATTGGGCAGAATGAGGGAGAGAGAGAGTTACTATAGGCCCGTTGGTAAAAGGAGTAAAGAATGAGCCCCATAGTAACTGGCTGTTGTGGGCCAAATTCCGATTGGAATTCAAAGTACGGTACTGCCGCTGGCCACACGCGGCACTGCCGCAAGGCAGGCGCGGCACTGCCGTACTCCCCAGAACAACAAGATTTAGCTTCTAACTAAATAGCTATATACATATAGGATATGGACACATGTCTCAAGCATACTATGATCAGCATCAAATAATCAATACAAACAACAATCATAATGCACTTGTTTCTTATGATAAATCCTTTTGAAGCACAATATTTAAACCTCAACAATTCATTTCTCCTATCCATGCTAGTTCATCAATCAAGGTGTGCTATAGTTCAAACCATGTTACGAGAATCAAGTCTATTTAGCTCACTACGCAAAGCACAAAACCTTAACTCATCGAGTGGCTTAGTGAAGATATCAGTTAGTTGCTTTTCGGTGCCCACATGGCGAATTTCGATATCTCCTTTCGTTTCGTGGTCTCTTAAGAAATGATGTCGGATGTCTATGTGCTTAGTTCTTGAGTGGCTTACAGGATTATTGGCGAGCTTTATGGCACTTTCGTTGTCACACAAGAGTAGGATTTTGGTGAAGTGACATCCAAAATCTTGAAGGGTTTGTCTCATCCAAAGTAGTTTAGCACAACATGCACTGGCTGCAACATACTCGGCCTCGGTGGTGGAAAGGGCTACACAATTTTGCTTCTTAGAACTCCAAGACACTAGGGACCATCCAAAGAATTGACATGTCCCCGAGGTGCTTTTTTTATCTACTTTGCAACCGGCATAATCGGAATCCAAATACCCAACTAGATTGAACTTAGAGCCCTTAGGATACCACAAGCCAAGGTTAGGAGTGTGTACTAAATATCTCAAGATTCCCTTAGTATACACACATGCACACACTTTCGGGTTGGCTTGATATGCAGCACACATGCACACACTAAGCATAATATCAGGCTAGATGCACACAAATAAAGTAGAGAGCCGATAATGGGGCGATATACCTTAGTATCCATGGCTTTCCCTTTATCATTGAGATCTAGATGTCCATTGGTTGGCATAGGAGTTTTGATAGGCTTGGAATTCACCATGTCAAACTTCTTGAGCATATCATGGGTGTACTTCGTTTAGCTAATGAAAGTTCCATCCTTCACTTGCTTGATTTGAAATTCGAGGAAGAACTTTAATTCACCCATCATGGACATCTCAAATCTCTTGGTCATGATCCTACTAAATTCCTCACAAAAAGAATGATTAGTACTACCAAATATTATGTCATCGATATATATTTGGCACACAAATATATCTTTGTCGACTTTGTGAGTGAAAAGGGTAGGATCGGCTTTACCTATTTCAAAGCCTTATTTAAGCAAGAATTCCTTAAGGCATTCATACCATACTCTTGGTGCTTGCTTAAGCCCATAGAGAGCCTTTTGTAGTTTGTAGACATGGTTGGGAAACTTATGATCTTCAAAGCCCGGTGGTTGCTCAACATAGACAAGTTCTTGAATAGGGCCGTTGAGAAATGCACTCTTCACATCCATTTGATATAGCTTGAAGTTGTTGAAAGCTCTAGTTTGGTTTTGGTTAATTGATGAAACCCTAAGTGCTAACCTAGTTTATCAAGATGATTATGAGATAGGTAGCACTACTCCAAGTGATAAAGCAATGGCGAAGATCATGACAATGGTGATGGCATGGTGATGGTCAAATGCCTAAACTTGGAAAAGAAGAAAGAGAAAAACAAAAGGCTCAAGGCAAAGGTATAAAATGTAGGAGCCATTTTGTTTTAGTGATCAAGACACTTAGTGAGTGTGATCACATTTAGGATAGATAGCCGTACTATTAAGAGGAGTGAAACTCGTATCGAAATGCGGTTATCAAAGTGCCAACTAGATGCCCTAATTCATTGCATATGCATTTAGGATCTAGTGAATCACTAACACCCTTGAAAATGTTTGTGAAAATTTGCTAACACATGTGCACAAGGTGTTACACTTGGTGGTTAGCACATTTAAGCAAGGGTGAAGAAGATAGAGGTGATGCCAGCGTCGATCGTGTGACCGGACGCTGGATCAAGTTGCACCGGACGCTGACTGCCTGCATCCGATCGCGCTGACCTAGCAGCACAGTGCCTAGGGTTAACCACCGGACGCTGGACTGTGTCCGGTCAAGGTGGACCGGACGCGTCCGGTCGTAGAAATACGCCTCGGGGAGCTTACTGGAAACGACCGGACGCTGAGGCTTCTGCGTCTGGTCAGTTTTGTCGGAGCATCCGGTCAGCTTGTTAGCCGTTGAAATCTGATGAACAACATTTGAAGCTAGTGACGCGTGGTGTCCATCAGACAACCAGACGCTGGGGGCCAGCGTCCGGTCAGTCTGACCGGAGCGTCTGGTCAGCCCGCGTTGTGCCCAGTGAAGGGGTACAACGGCTCTAATTGTTGGGGCTTCTGTTTAAAGCCCCATGGCCGGCTCAAGCTAAAACTCTTGCACATTTTCATTAACATAGCAACCTTGTGAGCTTAGCCAAAGTCCTCCCATTCATCTCCATCATTGATTCATCATCTTTGTGAGATTGGGAGAGAATCCAAGTGCATTGCTTGAGTGATTGCATCTAGAGGCACTTGGTATTCGTGTTGCGCTGTGGATTTCGCTTGTTACTCTTAGTGGTTGCCACCACCTAGATGGCTCGGTGCAGCGGTGGAGGATCGGCACGAGTTGGTGATTGTTCGTGGCCATCTCCGGTGATTGTGAGGGAAGTTGTACCTTCCCCGGCGGAGCGCCAAAAGATAACTCTAGTAAATTGCTCGTGTCATTGAGTTACCTCACTTGTGGGTCGGTTCTTGCGGTGTCCAATTGTGTGGACGAGGTTTGTGAAACACCTCTTAGCCGCCGAACCACCAAGTGTTGGTCAACACAACGGGGACGTAGCGTGTTGGCAAGCACGTGAACCTCGGGAGAAAATCGTTTGTCACTTGTCTTTGGCATTCTCCCGGTGATTGGCTATATATTCATCTTGTGATTGGTTCATCCCCTACACGTCGGTATAATCACCCTACTCACTTATTTATATTCTTGCAAACTAGTTGATACAAGCTCTTTAGTGTAATTAGAATTGAGAGCTTACTTTATTATTTACATTCATCTAGTTGAGCTCTTTAGAGTAGCAAGTTTGAGAGCTCTTAGTGAGTAATTACATAGCAAGTTTGTGTGCCTAAGTAATCATTGCAACTAGAATTGTTGGATAGGTGTCTTGCAACCCTTATAGAGCTAGAGCAAGTTTGTATTACGCTATTTGTCATACTAATCAAATTGCTCTAGTTGATTTGTAGATTTTTAAATGGGCTATTCACCCCCCTCTAGCCATATTAGGACCTTTCAGTTGTGATGAGTGGCATAGGCTAGAAGCATTCAAATTGCTTCAAGCCTTGCCACCGGTGCATATGTTTCTTCAAAGTCCAAGCCCCCTACTTGAGTGAAACCTTGAGCAACCAATCTTGCTTTGTTTGTTGTCACCACTATATTCTCATCTTGCTTGTTGTGTAAGACCCACTTGGTGCCAATGACATTGGTATTGGGTTATTCCACCAAGGTCCACACTTAGTTTCTTTTGAAGTTGTTGAGCTCTTCGTGCATGGCCATCACCCAATCTGGGTCTCCAAGTGCTTGTTCTACCTTAAGAGGTTCCAAAGAAAAAACAAACGAGTAATATTGGCAAAAAATGCTAAATGTGAACGAGTTGTTACCCTCTTTTGAAGACCCTCAAGGATGTTGTCAACGGGATGATCCTATTATATTATTTGCCTTAGCCTTGGATGCTCAAATGCCTCCTGTTCATCTTCTGGACCTTTATCATTTTCTTGCTCAAATATGGGTTGTAGGTCTTGTCCACGAGCTGGAGTCTAATTAGCTGCTGCTGACTATGTAGGTGTGGCACTTCCGCGTGCAGGTGTTGCAGCAGGTGTCTGCTGCTGTTTAGCATCAGGTACGTTAGCGGAAATAGGTGCAGCAGCAACTTGAGGAACCTCCACTTCAGTGACTTCATCTTCTTATGGTCTAATATCACCAATGGCCAATTGCTTGATTGCTTCACATGGTGAATCCTCCTTTCCTACAACACATGAATCAACTTGCTCCACTTGAGAGCCATTAGATTCATCAAATGTCACATCTACTGCAATCTCAACTCTCCTGAAGGTTTTGTTGAAGACACGGTAGGCATGCTCATTTGATCCATAACCAAGAAGACCACCTTAGTCAACTTTAGGTGCAAACTTAGAGGTTTTTGATTTCTTGTTAAGAATGAAACACTTGCACCCAAACACTCTAAAGTAAGACACCTTAGACTTGTTACCGGTTAGAAACTCATATGAAGTTTTCTTCAACTTCTTATGTAGGTAGAGGCGGTTGATGGCATGGCAAGCGGTGTTGATGGCCTCACACCAAAAGATGTCCAGCGTCTTGTACTCATCTAGCATTGTCCTTGCCATGTCAATGAGTGTACGATTCCTCCTCTCTACTACACCATTTTTGTTGAGGGGTGTATGGAGTTGAAAACTCATACTTGATGCCCTCTTCATCAAGAAATTCCTCAACTAGAGTATTCTTGAATTTGGTCCCATTGTCGCTTCCTACTTTCTTGATGGGAAGAACAAACTCCTTTTGAGATCTTCTAACAAATATCTTCACCTTCTCTTGAATTTGGCACTCCACACTTGTCATGCAAGAAAAATACCCAAGTGAAATGGGAATAGTCATCAATAATAACAAGACCATATTTGTTACCCTCGATACTTAGGTAGGCGACTGGTCCAAATAGATCCATAGCTATTAACTCCAATGGCTACTTAGGTAGGCGACCGCAATACCGAGGACCATACCTTGCACACTTGTAGGACAATGCCGCCATGCCATACCAGAAGGGTGCTTTGCAACCTTCCAGGCATGTTAGAACCCAAAAAGTGTTGTGGGCGCTGATATTTGCCTTACAGTGTTGTGGGCGCCGTCATTTGCCATACCAGGTGAACACAGTAAAGCCTGTCATATGCGTCTGACATAAACAGTATTGTGGGCGCCGACGACCGTCTTGTACCCTACAGCGTGGGCAACAAGACTTAGTAGCACACGTGCAAACTCTCTCTCTCTCTCTCTCTTGTAAGGCCATCCCCTTCACCTATAAAAGGGGATGCGCTCCCTCCCAATGGTGGATGGTGATTCCGACTCTCTCTCTCTCTCTGCTAAGCTTTAGACATTATGAGCACTCGAATAGCTCCACAGCTCTAGAACTCTAAAGCTACATAGAGCACATGTTCCAATACTTAGCACACATTGGAGCTCCCATCTCTCTTGGCCTTTTGGTTTAGAGCCCGACCGGTCCTTTAACACCCCCTTCTTATTCCCACTCATTTGTAATCCCACAGCAAACTTCGAGCACCGTTGCTAATCTGCTTTCCTCACCACTCATCACGACTCGCTGTAGGCTGGGTATCCATTCCTCCCACATGGGAGGCAGGGTGATGCCTAGTCCCACTAGTCCCTGGCCGCTATCAAAAAAAGTGTAGGTCAGTCGCGCTCAAAGAACTCAACTGTGAGATCAAGAAGAAACATAAATGCATACCTAGACGAAAGCGACAGAGCCCTGAAGCCCCGACTCACTGGCGATGAGCCCACTAGACGAGGATCGCTCACGGGTCATGACCTGTGCCCCCTCGTATCGACTGAGGGAGGAGCCGACCCAGCCGGTTCCTGATCGCCCCATGAATGGCCACGATCGCCAGCTCGTGGAGAACACCTTAGAGCAACTGACAGGGCATCTCCCCATTGTGGGTCGCATGCACGCGCTGTCCCCGAAGATGCGGGGGTATGAGCATGCTCCTCCGACTAGCCGGCATGCCCCGCCACGCTCGGAGCAGGGGGGTGCGAAGCCAATGATGCCTTCGAAGGGCACGGTGATTGTGGCCGCTTTGCCTCTCGCTCGATGGCGGTGTCTTCGCTAGCGGCGCGCTTCCTCGACTCAGGAACGTTGCCGCGTTTCTCCGCATCCCACCCACCACCAACGGATGTGGCCTCAGGATTATGATGCTCCACAAGGTCACAGCAACGCCCCTGTCTCCATCATCCTTGGAGGTACTCACGTCACCACCCATCTCCGTGGGCTTCTCTGACTCGAGCTCCGCCTCCATGTTGCTCTGGCTTTCACCTCCCTGGACCCGTCAGCTGATCTCCTTCTCCTTCTCGAACTGCCTTTGGGCCTTCTCAGCTCTCTTCTTCTTGGCAAGCACTGCCTCCTTTAGGGTAGCTTGTCGAGCTGCACCCTCTGGCCCCCTTAGAAGATGCGGTCGGGATTTGTAAAGTCCCTACAAAATGGACGGCTCAAAATCAAAATAAAGGAGAGCAAGAGGGAAAAGGACACGGAATAAGAAGATGGGGGCATACCAGATTGGGAAGCTTCATGGTGTTAAGAGGTTCGGGTGGTCCTTCAAGGGAATCCTTATCCCTCAATTGTAGCACCCGGTTGAGTTGACTCCAGACTTCGTTCTTCAGCAACTGCTCCGGTGACGCGCAATCGGGACCCGTTGGGCCAGAGTACGCCCACATCGGCCACCTCCTCTCCACCAGTAGGGCAACTCCATGGCAGAAGAAGGTGTGGAAGACCCGTAGCCCATCATGGTCGTGCTGCACCAGCTTCTGAAGCTCCGCCTCGATGACCTCCAGCTTGTTCTGCCGACTGGAGGGACCCCACGACTAGCTCTCCTGCCTCTCTGACCTTCTTTCGGTGAATGGCAAGAATGGTGCCTCCGCTAGATTCCTGATGTAGAACAACTCGCCATGCCACCCCCAATTGGAGTCATAGGTGGAGTACGTGGGGTAGGAGCACGATGGCCTCGGCTTCTTCTGCAAAGTGAAGCCCCTAACCAGCGTGGTTCTGGGTGGCTTCCCCTCAGACAAAGCTCGCTCGGTGAAGATCCGTTGGAAGAGATCCACATGCGCTCCATCCCAAGGAAGGCCTCACAAACGGTGATGAAATCAGTAATGTGTAGCACCCTAGTCAGATTGAGGTGTTGTAGCTCCAAGCCCCACTCATTGAGGAGCCTACGCAAGAACCAGTGCACGGGATATCCAAACCTGTGCTCATGGAAGGTGAGGAAGGAGGCAACCTCATCAGCTCATGGTCACGGAATAGCTTCCCCTGGCATAGGAGCCCTCTAATGCGCCAACGCCTTCGGCGAGAGCAACCCCTTCTCAGCGAAGGCGACCAACACCTCCTCATCTATGTTGGATGACCTCCAGTTCAACATCATGCCCTAGATTTGCGAATGAATCTATGAGTTCTCCTCTCCCTCGTTTTACCCTCTCTGTCCCCTAGAAATCGCCTCAATGCACGAACGGGCTTGGCAAAAAGGAAGGAGGAGAGGCAGCAATTGGAGAAAGGCGAAGGAATAGGACGAAAACCCTCTCTCTTCCCCCATTTAATGCAGATAGGCATGCAGTGAGACATGTCCTGACTAATGGGACATGCCCTGCCCAACGAAACATCGCCTGGTTAAAATGGGACTTGGCCTGGGTAGGGCCCACCACTACCACAACCCAAGCGCAGGAAACAAGGTGCAACCACATGCAAATGACCCTCCGCCTTCCCAAGCAGGGTTTGGAAGGGTCCACCAATAGGATCTCCATCGAGGAAAGACCAATGGGCTACCTAAGTTGATCGAATGGCTCAGGCAACTGCCGAAAGACAGGCAAGGAGCAGTGGGATGCCCCATGTGGGCTATGCCGACTCTGTCATGAATGATGAACACGGATCCCATTCAGACATATCCGATAAGAGCTCCTTAAACCCACCACTCGAGTCATTAAGGTATCTTTACTAAACCTTCTTACTTTATTTTATTTTCTAAATGCATAATCATTCATTCATCCTTCCTCATACATGCATTCACACATTCATCCCATACATCCAAAGCATTGCATATGCAATTGATGCATCACAACGCTTCATGTTGCATCACGAAGCGGTAGTCGCCTCATTCGACATGAGCGATGACCAATCGGGGTTCGAAGGTCGGCCCATGAAGGGCTCGAGGCCACCTCACGTCAAACAGAGCCAGGGGAGAAAACGCAGATGAGCCCTAATGGCCCTCGCCCAATCTACTCAGAAGCAAATAGGGTCATCTTGACCTTCTTGTTTGATCCTAACCTCGAGCCATGCCCAAAAAATCTCCATCGAGGGGAGGCCAGTGGGCCACCTAAGTCGGTCTCTAGAACAGCTCAGGCATCTGCTAGAAGGTGGGTCAAGGAGTAGTGAAATGCCACATGAGGGCTATGCTAACCCCGTTACGAATGATGGACATGGATTCCACTCAGACATACCCGTTAGAGAGCTCACTGAGCGCGTCACTCGAGCCATTGAGGCAAGAGAAGTTAGCTTAGCCCCTCCGATTACGGAAACCGTGGATGGGGTAACACACAAAACTACACCAACTCCTCGGCCGCGCCCGACACTTGGGTCCACGCTCCATCATGCCCGACGCCCCAAGCACGCCTAATGTTTGGGTTGGTGCCCGACGCCTGGGTCCGTGCTCCCAGAAATGATGACTCAAAATGTTGGCAAGTCAAAAAAATCCCCCAGGCGATTCTACCTGAATCACCTGGTGGCTCGAGGGCTACACCCACTAGGTGCGCTCACGTAGACCTACTGGCAAGTCAAAAAATCCCCTAGGCGATTTCTAGGTCCACCAAGGCCACATCCCTTGCTGGCCTCTGCCTTGTCCAACTCCTGAAGATTGGCTCCACCTCGATCGACAACTGAGGGCTGGCCTCACTTTGCTCGATCCCTCAGGCACGGTTCCTAATGGAAGCTCACGCCACCACCAACCACTATGAGCCTGAAAGTACAACCCTAGCTCAAACTTCTAGCATCGTGCAGGGAGCGGTCGCATCTCAGCATGACTTGTCTCCAGACATGACGCTCCAGGGGAGTCACATCGACCCACAGTAATGGATGAATGGTCACTATGCTACCTATGCCCTATACTACCACTGATCAGCATCCTGGTTTGTCGGTCCAATGCCAAGGTCCACGCTCCGTCGTGCCCGACGGTGACTCATGATCTTACACCCATCCGTTGCTCTCATACAACGAGTATAAATAGCCCCTTCACGACTTCGTAGAAGTCCCAAAAGGGCTCGGGGGCTACTGTTAGGTTCATAAACCCAGGGTCCCCGATAGGCCCGCTTCCTAGCAAAAGCTCAGCCTAGCAGACGGCATTACGACAACGCATGACTCCTGGGCTGGCCCAGATACATAACGATAGGCCAGAAGAGCGATCCAGTCTCTAACCGGAAGGCCTAGCCAAGGAGGGGACAATTCTCGCTTCCGACTCCAACCTGCTTTTCCGATCGGGAATACATCGAACCTCTGCTTATAGCTCTTCTCCGACCAACGCGGTCGGAGCTGACTAGGAACGACCGACCGTGGATGCCTGCTCGGTGAGGACCCAAGAATCAGGCAGAGCAGATAAGGTAAGGCACTCAAGTCAACCATAATACCGAGGACCGTACCCTATACACCTGTAGGATAGTGCCACCAGACCATACCAGAAGGGTGCTTTGCAACCTTCCAAGCATGTTAGAACCCAAAAAGTATTGTGGGCGCTGACATTTACCTTACAGTGTTGTGGGCGCCGTCAACCATATCAGGTGAATACAGTAAAGCCTGTCATATGCGTCTGACATAAACAATATTGTGGGCGCCGACGACTGTCTTATACCTGACAACATGGGCAACAAGACTTAGTAGCACATGTTCAAATTCTCTCTTTTGTAAGGCTATCACCTTCACCTATAAAAGGAGATATGCTCCCTCCCAATAGAGGACAGTGCTAAGCTTTAGACATTCTGAGCACTCGAATAGCTCCACAACTCTAGAACTCTAAAGCTACACAGGGCACACATTCCAGTACTTAGCGCACATTGAAGCTCCCATCTCTCTTGGCCCTTCGGTTTAGAGCCCGACCGGACCTTTAACACCCCCTTCTTATTCCCACTTGTTTGTAACCCCACAACAAACTTCAAGCATCTGAGCTTAGGAATAAAGTCATCGACCGACTAGAACTAGACGTAGGGCACGTTGTCTGAACTAGTATGAACCCTGTGTCATTGAGCTCTAGGCCACATCCGATCACAACGCACGGTAAAACTACAAATATTTACTTGTTGGTCACTTTTCGCACCGACACAAGCGCTACAAATCCTATTTTTCTCAAAGTAAACATTTGTTAGTCCAAGGATGTGTTCATCTTTTAGAAGTTTGGCCAAGTTCCTCATCCCAACATGAGCTAGTCGGTGATGCCAAAGCCAACCCATGCTAGATTTTGCCACTAAACAAGTCTCAAGTTTAGCTTTATTTTTGTTGAAATCAACTAAGTAAAGCTTGTTCTTTAATCGACCCGTAAAGACAATAGAGGAATCCCCCCTTCTAAAGACTTCCACACCCTTATCTAAAAAGAGACAATTGTAACCCATCTCACACAATTGAGAAAATGGAGAACAAGTTGTGACTTAATGAATCAACATGTAATACATTTGTAATTGAATGCTCAAGGGTTATAGCAACTTTACCAAGACCAATCACATCCCCTTTGAATTGTCTCCAAAGACAATATTTTCATTTGAGTGTGTCATCGGGGAACATGATGAGAACATACTACTTTCTCCGGTCATATGATTTGTACATCCACTATCAAGCATCCAACTTGATCCACCGGAGGAGTATGCCTACAAAACAAGTTTAGTTGCTAGATTTAGGTCCCCAATTTGACTTGGGGACTTGCATGTTAGTCACAAGAAACTTAGAAATCGAAATAGAAGTATTCCTATAGATGTTGGTTTCCTTTTCAAAATATTTGGCAACCACTTTTCCACTACTATTGCTCTTCAAAACAAAGCATGATGTCAAGCTTTGTCGAGGTGCATAGATCTTTGGTTGATAGGCATACTTGTTCTTGTTGCCCCACATTGATTCCTTAGGCTTCTGGAAAACCTGTTTCTGCTGGAACACCTTCTTCTTTGGCTTAGTTTGATCAGGAACAGAACTGGTAGCCTTCTCATTTTTGCGGGGCGCAGCACTGCCGCCCTTCACTATGGCACTGCCGCTCGGGGATGCTGCACTACCTCGGTCTGTGCAGGCTGATATATACCAATTTTGCCTTTTCTCTCAAACTACACACACTCATAGTCATTCATTATCCTTCTTCTATTTGTCTTGGCTCCTTTTGTGTGTCCAAACCCATGCTTGATTGAGGGATGCCTTCCTTGCTTGAATTGTGGCCCTTTTGATTCATCATTCTTTTTGTTATTAGATTGGGTCTCACCCATCCACCCTTTTCCAATGATTTCATTGAGCCTAGCAATCTCCTTTCTCATAGACTTCATGTTTGCAAGGTTAGTGGAATAGGCATTCAAATCAAGATTAAAATATTTTCCACAATCTTGACTAGTGGAGGGAGTAGAGGTTTCCTTTGCCATAGGGAGATGTGAGTTACTATCCCAAAGAATGCCTTATTGCACCTCAAGTTCTTTGTGCTTTTCATCCAAGTCACAATACTTTTTCTTGAGAGCTTTATTTGCTTTCTTTATAATAGCATGGTCCTATTGCTCTTTTGTCAAAGCCTTGCGCAAGGATTCCACCTCACTTCTCTCTAATACAAGAGCTTCTTTGCTAGCAATGTAGAGATCCTCTTGTTGGATAAGAGTCTCTTCTCTAGATTCTAGCTCGGCTTGGACACTCTCTAAATCCTCCATTAGCTTAGTGATGAATAATTTGGTATTTTCATCCAAATTTTTAGTTATCATGTTTATTTCTTCATCACTAGATTTATCATCACTGGAGCTATCACTAATATCACTACTAAAGATATCACTAGGAGGTGGAGGAGATTTGGCCTTCGATTTGGATTTTACCTTCTCACGCTTTGCCATGAGACAAATGTGAGGGGAGTAGTAGTCATCGTTGGACATGTTGTTGAAGAACCTTGGTGTAGGGGATGACTTGTGAATAGCAATGGTTGCAACTTTCTCATCCTCCTCACTTGTGCTCTCTCTAGTTGAGTCCCATTCATGCCCAAAATGAGCCTCTCCCATGTACTTCTTGCACTTTCTATGGTCGGCCTTCTCCTCTTTCTTTTCCTTCTTGTATTTATTGTCCTTGATCTCATATGGACACTTGGCAATGAAGTGATCGTTGCTACCACAATTGTAGCATGTCCTTTTTTTCTTGTTTAGAAAGTTTCTCTTCACTACCTTGTAGCCTTGCTTCTTTAGCCCCTTGTGAAACCTCTTCATAAAGAGAGAAACATCATCAACCTTCTCATATTGATCATCATCATTTTCACTTTCACTTGAAGATGATGTGATTTCTACTCTTTCTTAGACTTGCTTGATTGCTTTGGGCTTGCTAGTTGAAGCTTGCTTGTTGATCTTGGACTTGCTTGTAGAGCCTTGCTTACTTGATTTGTTGACCTTGAGAGCTACATCCTTGATCCTGATGCCTTCTACCTTTGCTTGCAATTCGCCAAGCTTCTTCCTCTCATTTGCTTCTTCTCTTTGCATGTCAAAGGTCAAGATCCTTCCAAGTACATCTGTCGGTGCAGAAAGTGATCAACTAGTAAATATTTGTAGTTTTGCTATACGTTGTGATCGGAGGTGGCCTAGCACTCAATGACACAGGATTTATACTAGTTCAGGCAACATGCCCTACGTCCAGTAGGGGTCGGTCGGTGACTTTATTCCTGAGCCTAGGTGCTCGAAGTCTATAGTGGGGTTAGAAACGAGAAAGAGAAAGGAGGGGGTATACAAGAGGTTTAGTTGGCTCTGACCGGAAGGGTTGCAGTCAGAACTTGGTGGTCCTGAGGTTGTAAGGTGTTGATGTCGATCTAGTGAGTCTGAGCTTCATGAAGTCGACTTGGGTTAACTTTTTGTGTTTGGAGGGAGCATATCCCCTTTTATAAAAGAAGGGGATGACTTTACAAGTGAGAGGGAGAGTGAGTACGGACGTTTCTAAGCCTTGTTGCCCACGCCGATGGGGATGGGATAATGGTGGGCGCCCACAACACTGTTGATGTCACTGCAGAATGTCAGGTACATGTGGGAGGTTGAGCTGCTTTCTTCAAAACTGGAGGACATCGGTACCTGCAAAAATGCTATCTCGCCGACTGGAGGCATGACTTTACCATATTCACCTGGTATGGTGAATTCCGGTGCCCACAATACTGTTGATGCCTAGAGGCACATGGGGGGTCTTACCGTACAGGTGTTTTGACCAGCGCCTATAATACTATAGAGATAATTGTTGGCGCCTACAATACTGTTTGTGGCAGGGCGGCTGTAAAGTACTGTTCCATAGGGTATGGTCCCTGGTGCCATGGTTTGACTTGTGAGCCCTGTCTTGCCTTCCTTCGTACGCCTCTGGGTTCTTTCTGAGCGGGTGTCCCTGGTCGGATTGCCCCAGTCGGTTCTGGCGTGCCAGTCGGAAAATAGCGATGGGCAGGGTTTTCTATGAACCCCGATTAGAGACACGGGGTCGAAGTCAGAGGCAGTCCTCGGGTCAGGCTTTCCGAGTGGAGGCCGTGCGAAGGCAGCCGAGGCCTGACACTAGCGCTCCGATCAGAGAGGCCGTTCGAAGTTGGCCTGAGCCTGAGCTAGTGCTCTGGTTGGAAAGATGGGCCGAAGGCGGCCAGGGCCTGAAACGAGTGCTCCGGTCTATTGAGTTTAGATTCTTAGGCCAATCTAGAAGAAGAAAAAGCCGTCCTTCTAGGCTGAGCCCTGGCGTGGAAGCCGATCCCCGAGAGACCCTAGGTTTATGAACTCGACAGGAGCCCCCAGGCCCTCGGGCGATTTAGGTAGAATCATCTGGGGGATTTTTTGTCTTGCCGGTGGGTGCGCTTGAGCGCACCCGTGGGTGTAGCCTCTAAGCCCCTAGGCAGTTCATGCCGAACCAGCTGGGGGTGCTTCTGAGTTTTGTCAATGGGGGATGTTTTTCTATTTTGTCGGCGGGTGCGCGCGAGTGCACCCGTAGGTGTAGCCCCTGAGCCCTAGGTAGTTCAGGCCGAACCGGCTGGGGTGTTGTCTTAGCAGGTGTGTATGTGTGTTTTTTAGTTTGAGATGGAATTTTATTTAACCATGGTCTCGTTGCGCGCCGTGGGATCGGGTGAGTCGGAGTCATGAATGGACCCTAACATTGGTGCACGCTGTGGGTGGAGATAGCTCGGTTTGGTTGTGTCAGGGCTTACTCATCTTTTGGCATCGATGTGTGCCGTGAGATCGGGTGAGGCAGAGTTTGCGAATGGACCCAGACATCAGTGCACGCCGAGGATCGAGAGAGTTAGTTTAGTTAGTTCAGGAAGCCGTTACGCGAGTTTAGGAGTCACGGTCCCAGGAGCCATAGCCAGATGTCGCCGATCCTGTTGACACGAGTTTAGGAGTCGTGGTCCCAAGAGCCATAGTCGGATGTTGCCGATCCTGTCGACGCGAGTTTAGGAGTCGTGGTCCCAAGAGCCGTAGCCAGATGTTGCCTATCCTGTCGACGCGAGTTCGAAGTCACGGTCCCAAGAGCCGTAGCCGGATGTCGCCGATCCTATTGACACGAGTTTAGAGTCGCGGTCCCTTGGCATTTGAGCCCCCGAGGCCTGTCGGGCCTTCGTGGGGGTTGGTGTGAGTTGTTTTATGCTACCCCATTTGGTTCCTCACAACCGGAGGGGCTGAGTTTCATCGCCTGTCCTGATCGCTCGGGCTCGAAGACTAGCTTGGTGAGCTCGCTAATGGGTGTGATTGAGCGGAATCCGAGTCCATCATTCATGACGGGGTCGGCATAGCTCTCTTGTGGCATTCCACTACTCCTTTACCTGCAGCTCGATAGATGCTGAGGTCGTTCCAGAGACCGACCCGGGTGGCCTAATGGCCTCCCCTCAATGGAGATTCTATGGTCTTGGCGAGAGGTTCAGGATCGAACGAGAAGGTTGAGATGACCTGGTTTGCTAGACCGGGCAAAGGCTGCATGGTGCTCATCTATGGTTTTCTCCCCTGGCTCTGTTCGGTTGCTCATATCGAATGAGGCAAGCCTCCACTTCATGGCGCAACACTGAGCGTTCTGATGCATTTCGCTGCATGTGCGATGCTTAGTTCCCAAGCCCCGGGGCGGTTCATGCCCTAACCGTCCGGAGGGTTCAGGCGTATGGAATGAAATACGCGTATGGATGTATGAATGTTTTAAATTGAAATAGAGGGGCTTTTGATAGTGTTTTACCTTAACGACTGGAGTGACGGGGTTCGAAGAGCTCCAGTCGGAAACATCTGACTAGTACCTACGCTTGTCAATTGTGGGTTAGCCCTTGTGTGAATAGTTTTGTATTAACGAACACATGCTTACCTTGATGACCTGAGAGACGGGGTTCAGAGAGCTTTAGTCAGAAATGTCCGACCGGGACCCGTGCTCGTCATTTGAGGCGGAGTCGGCATGGCCTGCATAGGGCACCCCTTCACTTCCTACCTATATCTTAGGTGTGGATACTGAGTGATTCGATCGACTCAGGGGGCCGGTTGGTCTCTCAGCGGAGTTTTCGTGTGGCGGTGCCTGTATGACTAGAGTGACGGGGTTCAGAGAGCTCTAGCCAAAAATATTCGACCGGTACTTGCGCTTGTCAATCGTGGGTTAGCCCTCGTGTGAATAGTTTTGTATTAATGAACACATCCGTGCTGTCCTTGTGATAGAACCACGATATTTGTTCCCTGTGTTTATCTTAGCATAACTTTTGTTTTTTATCCTTTCTTTCTCGTACCTACCCGTTTGTTTCATAGGCTGCGACCTTATGAGCCCAGGGCGTGGCCCACGAGGCTCAGCTGTTCGTAACCATAGGAAAAGGTAGGGTGTGTTTGGTTGGGAGTAAGAACAGAGTTACGTAAGGTAAACACAGGGAATGGAATGTGTTTCTGTTTGGGGACACAGTTGCTTTATCATGCGATAGTAAAAAGAGAGGTAATATTTTAATATTGTACCTTTATGGAGCCCCCGAGCGACCCGGGCTAAAAGTGTTTCGGGTAGAGGTGCTCTTACGGGAGCATGTTCTAACTAAAAAGTGGTTTAGACCAAATTTAGAGGGAAAACGATGTAGCTGTTCAATGTTCCAAGTGTTGTTGAGAAGGTTGCCGTTGTTGTCCTCCAGTCGGTAGGTGCCCAGTCAGACTACTTTGGTTACCGTATAGGGTCCTTCCCATGGTGGAGAGAGCTTGTGTTTTTCCTTCGTTGATAGGGTCCTCCAGAGTATGAGGTCACCGACTTTGAGAATCCTTCCTCTGATCTTCCTTTCGTGGTACCTACGGAGGGTTTGTTGGTAGCGAGCAAAGCGGATGACGGTTGCTTCACGGGCCTCTTCGAGTAGGTTGACTGCGTCTTGTTGGGCCTCCGCGGCTCGGTCGTGGTCGAAAGCCTTCACTCTTGGTGCACCGTGGTCGAGGTCGGAGGGCAACACTGCCTCAGCTCCGTAGGCCAGGAAGAAGGGTGTCAATCCCATAGATCGGTTTGGGGTCGTTCTCAGGCTCCAGAGGATCGCTGGGACTTCCACAACCCATCGCCCGATGTATTTGTTGAGTCGGTCGAAGATGCATGACTTAAGTCCTTGGAGGACCATGCCATTTGGCGCGTTCGACCTAACCGTTAGTTCGTGGATGTCCAACCGAGGCCCAGTCGATCCTGATACTATATTCGTCGCTAAAATTTAGGAACTTTTTTCTGGTGAAGTTAGTCCCGTGGTCAGTGATGATACAGTTGGGAACGCCGAATCGGTAGATGATGTCAAGGAAGAATTTGACTGCCTCCTCCGACCGGATGTTGGTGAAGGGTTTGGCCTCTATCCACTTGGTGAATTTGTCGACCGCTACGAGTAGGTGAGTGAAACCGCCCGGGGCCTTTTTGAGGGGTCCTACCATGTCGAGGCCCTAGACCGTGAATGGCCAAGTGATAGGGATGGTTTGGAGCTCTTATGCCAGCAAATGGGTTTGCCGGGCGTAGAACTGGCATCCCTCACACCTGCTAATGACTTCCTCTACATCTCGTAGTGTAGTGGGCCAGTAAAAACCTTAGCGGAAGGCATTTCTAACCAGCGACCTTGGGGCCACGTGATGCCCGCAAATGCCAGCATGAACCTCGAGGAGGAGATCCCTCCCTTGGCTAGTGAGGATACACTTCATGAGTACCCCTGATGGGCTCCATTTGTAGAGCTCGTCACCGAGTGCGATGAAGGTCTTGGCACGTCGAGCGATTCATTGGGCCTCCATCCTTTCAGGCGGGAGAACCTCTTCGAGGATGTAGGCGAGTAGCGGTACTCGCCAATCGGTTTGCTCGGGCGTCAATATGGCAACGCTCGCGGGTGGCATGGAGGTACTGGGATCAGAGCCCTAGGGTGCTGGTTGGGCATCAGGGTAGAGCCCTCGAGCATAGGCTAGGCGTCGAAGGGCATCTGGGTTAGACCTTCCATGATGCAAGCAGACGGCTCATGGATGTCATTGATGAAGACCCCGCTTGGGGATGGATCCCGCCTGGCGGCTAGTTTTGCGAGGAAATCGGCGGCATCGTTGTCCCTTCGAGGGATGTGATGTAGTTCGATCCCCTGGAATTTGTCCTCGAGCTTGCGCACCTCTTGAAAGTATGCCATCATGAGGGGGCTTTTGCAGGAGGACTCCTTCATGACCTGATCAATGACTAGTTCCGAGTCGCCACGGACGTAGAGTCGCGTAGCGCCGAGCTTGATGGCGATGCGGAGTCCGTTGATCAGGGCCTCGTATTCCATGGCGTTGTTTGAAGCTGAGAAGTGGAGGCAGATGGCGTAACAGAGCCTACTCCCATCCGGGGAGATCAGAACCACTCCAGCTCCTGAGCTAGGTGCCATTACGAACCCATCGAAGTACATTGTCCAGTATTCATGGGTGACATCCAGGATTGGTAGCTGGACCTCCATCCATTCGGCGACAAAATCTACGAGAGCCTAAGACTTAATAGCGGTGCGGGGGGGGGGGGGTATATCTGATGTCGTGGCCCATGAGTTCAAGAGCCCACTTGGAGATTCGTCCCACGGTGTCGCTATTGCGGACGATGTCTCCGAGTGGGTATGAAGTGACGACCATGACTTCGTGGTCGGTGAAGTAGTGTAGGAGCTTCCTGGTCGCCATTAGTACGGCGTATAGGAGTTTCTGCACCTGGGGGTACCAGACCTTGGGGTCGATAAGCACTTCTCTGATGAAGTATACGAGTCGCTGCACTTTGAGCTGGTGTCCTGAATCCTCCCTCTCTACGACTACGGCGGCGCTCACCACATGGTTACTTGCTGCGACGTAGAGGAGGAGGGGTTCTCCCTGCTTGGGAGCAACGAGGATTGGGGCCGACGTTAGGGACGTTTTGAGGCTTTCGAGAGCCTGCTGGGCTTCCTCAGTCTAGACGAAGGCATTTGTCCTTTTGAGGAGCTTGTAGAGCGGCATCCCTCGTTCGTCGAGCCAGGAGATGAAGCGGCTTAAGGCAGCCAGGCAACCGATGAGTCTCTGCATGCCTTTGACATTGCGTATGGGGCCCATGTTGGAGATGGCCGTGATCTTTTTGGGGTTGGCTTCGATGCCACGCTCGGATACGATGTATCCAAGCAGTTTCCCCTTTGGAACCCCGAAAACACACTTTTCGGGATTCAGCTTGATGTTGAACCTTCGGAGGTTTGCGAACGTCGCGGCCAAGTTTGCGATCAGGCCACAAGCTTGAGCCGTTTTGACCACTATGTCATCAACATAGATGGCGATCGTTGGTTTTGGACGCTCGGCCTGATCGGGCTGGTCGAGCGGGTCGATTTGGTCGGCGAAGCATTGCTGCATGCACCTTTGATAGGTGGTGCCAGCGTTCTTCAGGCCAAAAGGCATGGTTACGTAGCAGTACGAACCATATGGGGTGATGAACGAGGTTGCGAGCTGATCGGACTCTTTCATTGTGATCTGGTGATAGCCTGAGTAGGCATCCAGAAAGGAGAGGATTTCACAACCCGAGGTGGAGTTAATTATCTGGTCTATGCATGGTAATGGGAAATGATCCTTTGGGCATGCTTTGTTAAGTCCAGTATAATCGACGCACATTCTCCACTTCCCGGTCTTTTTTCTGACCAGGACGGGATTGGTAAGCCAGTCGGAATGGAAGACCTCCCTGATGAACCCGGCTGCCAGGAGTTTGGCGATTTCCTCGCCTATGGCCCTATGCCTTTAGTTGTCGAAGCGACGCAAGTGTTGTTTGGCAGGTTTAGAACCCAAAGTAAGGCGTAGTGCGTGCTCGGCGACCTCCCGGGGTATCCCTGGCATGTCAGACAGCTGCCATGCGAAGACATCGCGATTGACATGCAGGAAGTCAACGAGCTCGCTTTTCTATTTGGCCGGAAGCTGGGTCCTGATCCAAACTATCTTGGTTGGGTTGGTGGGATCGATTTCCACCACCTTGGTTTCTTCGAGTGGGCGGAAGACCGATGAAGAAGTTGGTTGGTTACAATCCGGGGCTACCGGGACCGATGACTCCCTGAGTCACGGGAGTTTGGACGAGCTGACGACCGTAGTGGCGAGCTCGTAGTGTTCGCGGTCGCACGTGAAGGCCTGCGAGAACGCGCTGCTCACAGTGATGACGCCGTTTGGTCCTGGCATCTTTAGCTTGAGGTAGGTGTAGTTGGGGATGGTCATGAATCTCATGTAGCATGGCCGCTCCAAGATGGTGTGGTAGGACCCTGAAAAGTCTACCGCCTCGAAGGTGAGAACCTCCAAGCAGAAGTTGGCTCGGCTACCAAACGTGACGGGCAGATCGATCTGCCCGAGCGGGTATGCCTGTGCTCCTGGGATTACCCTGTGGAAGGGGGAGCCTGCCGGGCAGAGTTCTGATCAAGGGATACGCATGGCATCGAGGGTGTCGATGTACAGGATGTTGAAGCCGCTACCGCCGTCCATCAGCACCTTCGTAAGCCACTTCTTGTGGACGATGGGGTCGACGATGAGCGGATAGCATCCTAGTTTTACGACGTGGGAGGGATGGTCCCTCTGATTGTAGGTGATCGGAGACTCCGACCAGCTGAGGAAGGAGGGGATGGCTGACTCGGCGGCGCATGCCTCTCGATAGCGAACCTTATGCTGTCGCTTGGTCCAGACGGTGTTGGATCCACCAAAGATCATGATACATTCATTAGCGTTAGGGAAGTTATTCACATCTTTGCCTGCCGTACCTCCCTTCTTGGGTGTTGCCTCTTTGCCGTCTCCCTCCTTTGGCCCACCAGCCTGTCGAAGGAAACATTTGAGGAGATCACACTCCTTGTAGAGGTGTTTGATAGGGTAGGCGTGGTTGGGGCATGGACCATCCATGAGTTTGTTGAAGTGGTCAGGCAGTCCCTGATGGGGCTGCTTGACTGTGCGATCGGTCGCGGTGACCAGCGGGGCGCTGTCCGACCGATGTCGATCCTTTTTGTTTTTCTTGCCCCTCTGCGTGGAGAGGCCCTCGTCTGGGTCCATGCATTTGGCTTTGACCTTGTCTCGGCCTTCGCTCAAGACCACTCTGACCGCCTCCTCGCTAGAGGCGTGGTTGGTGGCTACGTCAAGCAGGTCACGGGTGGTACGGGGTTTCAAGCAGCCAAGCTTGTGGATAAGGCACTCGCAGTTTGTCCCGGAGAGGAACGCGCTGATGACGTCTGTGTCAACGATGTCAGGGAGGGAGTTGCATCATTGGGAGAACCTACGGATGTAATCCCGCAGGGACTCGCTGGGCTCTTGCTGACAGCTCTTGAGGTCCCAGGAGTTCCTCGGTTGGACGTACATCCCCTGGAAATTCCCGACGAAGACCCTCTTGAGGTCCGCCTAGTCGCGGATGCTGTCGTGTGGAATGAATTCGAGCCACGCCTGAACATGTTCCCCCATGCAAATGGGAAGATATTGAATGATGAAGAAGTCATCATCCACTCCTCTGGCCCGACAGGCGAGTCAGAAGTCTTCGAGCCTAGCCAAATGCCTGGGTTTGTCTCCCCAGTGTATTTGGTGATGTTGGTGGACGGCCGGAAACGCTACGGGAATGGTGCTTTCCGGATGCACCGGCTGAAGGCCCGAGGCCCTAGGCCCTCGGGGCTGGGGCTTCGGTCATCTGGCCGGCGACTGTGCTTGGGGCGCGTTTCACCGGTTCCTTCGATGGTTTGGCCGAGATTCGTGTCACCTGCCACCATATGGTGGATAATGTTATTACGTTGGGACCAATGTCGGTCGCCAATGGCGCTACGGGCGTCCTGGTGTGGATCAGGCCGCTCATGTGCTGATGGTGGGTGTGGAGCAGGCGCCCGGTCGGACCATGGCGCGACTACCGCACTCTGAGCTGGTCCTAGCGGCTGTAGCGGTGAGTGAACAGAGTGATCCATCTGGCACGTCCCCGTTCCCCAGTTGGGGAGAGAGGGCGCGCGTCGGAGTCGTGACGCGGAGCTTTCCGCCTGTTGGACGGCGGTGGCTTCTACTAAAACCTAGAGGTTCCGATGGACTGCCCGCTCCGGAGGGTCGACGGGCTCGGGAACACCGCGTAGAAGCATTGCTGCAGCAGCGATATTCTGGCCAACCTGGGTGAATTGTGGGACATCGTTTCCCTTGTTCATGATGTCACGTTGGACCTAATGGGCATGACCCTGGGCGCCACCCGCCAGGCCGTGTGCGTGGGCACGACGTGCCGGGCCGACCAAGCCGGCGCAGGCAGTGGCTGGTTCTACCGCCGTTGTCGCAATTCCTCGGCGTTTGCTTACGTAGACGCGAGGGCCTCCGCACGTGGGTCTAGAGGGGTGTGAGTCTGTGTAGATTCCACAACCACCGGTGGCTGTCCCAGAGTGTTCGCCATGGCGCACTCCCGAGACGGATGGTGGCATGGTGCCACGTCGTTGACGCTGGAATCGTCGCTCATGCCCTCACCATCCAAGGGTTCATGGGAAGCGGCAGGAGCATAGCCTGCCATTCCCATGAATTCGGATGTGAGGGGGAAAGGCACCAGCACCCTTCGGAGTCCCTGGGCGTACGTGTCCGCAGAGGACACGAGGCCGTAGGGGAACCGATCATGTGATATTTGCGGCGTGGATAACACAGTCTCTCTGGGTGCTCGATTGGGAATAGTAAATGAAGAGTAAGTAACAGTACAGGTATTACTTACAGCGGGGTTTGAGCAGAGAGTTTGCTCGGATAGAAGCGCAGATGTCGCGCTGTCGATTTTCCTCGTCCCGGAGTCGATGGAGGGCGCCCCTTTGACGGGTGCCGGAACGTGCGCCTCCTCGCAGAGGTGGAGTACACCGAGCCAGTCGGCGATGAAGTCTAGGCTTCCAAAACGGAAGGCCTGGGAAAGCTCGAAGAAGGGTGGAACCCGCATCCCGACGGGCGAGAGTGTGGGAAATTCCATCGAGCCGAAGCGAATCGTATCGCCCGAGCCTGCCACGGCGGGGGTGGCGGAGAAATGGGTCATCCGATTACCAAAAAAGTGTTGAATGTACAGAGTCTTCCCCACGGATGGCGCCAACTGTCAGTGCAGAAAGTGACCAACTAGTAAATATTTGTAGTTTTGCTGTACGTTGTGATCGGAGGTGGCCTAGCACTCAATGACACATGATTTATATTGGTTCAGGCAACATGCCCTACGTCCAGTAGGGGTCGGTCGGTGACTTTATTCCTAAGCCCAGGTGGTCAAAGTCTGTAGTGGGGTTAGAAACAAGAAGGAGAAAGGAGGGGGTATACAAGAGGTTCGGTTGGCTCCGACCGGAAGGGTTGCGGTCGGAACTTGGTGGTCCTGAGGTTGTAAGGTGTTGATGTCGATCTAGTGAGTCTGAGCTTCGTAAAGTCAACTTGGGTTAACTTTTTTGTGTTTGGAGGGAGCACATCCCCTTTTATAGAAGAAGGGGATGGCTTTACAAGTGAGAGGGGGAGTGAGTACGGACGTTTCTAAGCCTTGTTGCCCACGCCGATGGGGATAGGATAATGGTGGGCGCCTGCAATACTGTTGATGTCACTACAGAATGTCAGGTACATGTGGGAGGTTGAGCTGCTTTCTTCAAGACTGGAGGACATCGGTACCTGCAAAAATGTTGTCTCGCCGACTGGAGGCATGACTTTACCATATTCACATGGTACGGTGAATTCCGGCACCCACAATACTGTTGATGCCCAGAGGCACATGAGGGGTCTTACCGTATGGGTGTTTTGACCAACGCCAACAATACTGTAGAGGTAATTGTTGGCGCCTACAATACTGTTTGTGGCAGGGCGGCTGTAAAGTAGTGTTCCACAGGGTATGGTCCCTGGTGCCGTGGTTTGACTTGCGAGCCCCGTCTTACCTTCCTTCGTACGCCTTCTGGTTCTTTTCGAGCGGGTGTCCCCGGTCGAATTGCCCTAGTCGGTTCTGGCGTGCTAGTCGGAGAATAGCGATGGGCAGGGTTTTCTATGAACCCCGGTCGGAGACACAGGGTTGGAGTCGGAGGCAGTCCTCGGGTCAGGCTTTCTGAGTGGAGGCCGTGCGAAGGCAGCCGGGGCCTGACGCTAGCGCTCTGATCGGAGAGGCCGTTCAGAGTTGGCCTGAGCCTGAGCTAGTGCTCCGGTCGGAAAGATGGGCCGAAGGCGGCCAGGGCCTGAAATGAGTGCTCCGGTATGTTGAGTTTAGATTCTTGGGCTGGTCTAGAAGAAGAAAAAGCCATCCTTCTAGGCCGAGCCCTGACGTGGAAGCCGGTCCCCGAGGGACCCCGGGTTTATGAACCCGACAACATCATTTTGTGTGAAGTACTCAAACTTCTTCTTGTCTCTAATTAGAGTCACTACGGTCTTATTTCTAGGTGAGTAAGCCTCCAACATAATCTTGACAACTTTGTGATCATCTAGCTCATCACAACCATAGCCTCTAATCTTGCCCACCATTGTCATCAACCTATCAAACATCTCTTGTGGCCCCTCTCCATCTAAGATTATAAATCGGTTGAGCTTTGACATCAACAAATCAATTTTTGCCTTTCTCACTTTGTCAACCCCTTTATGTGCGAGGTGCAAAGTGTCCCATATTTGCTTGGCAACATCAACCCCAATCACTCTATTGTAGTCATCACCATCCAAAGCACTAAGCAACACACTTGTGGCTTGACCATTGAGGTGAATGATTCTCATCTCTTCTAGTGTTAGGTTTTTTGGATCAACCGGTGGCTCAAATCAATTGCAAACAATCTCCCAAATGCTATGGTAAAGACCTATAAGATAGGCTCTCATCAAGTGCTTCCACTTGGCAAAGTTAGTCCTATTGAAATGAGGTAGCTTGCCCACGGGCACATTGATGAAAGACCTCCGATCATGGTTAGTCATATGTATAGAAGAATAGTTAAAGGATATGGTGGCATATTTGTTGTTGCTGGCTTTGCACTTTCCTCTCTTCTCCTTCTTGTCCCCCTTCGACACTTGGTAGGACTCATCATCATCTCCATCTTCGGAACTACTTGATATGTCACTTGATGCATTTGTTGCCTTCTCTTCTTCCTTCTTCTTCCTAGCTTCTCTCCTTCTTCTTCTTGCTTCTCTTATGAGATTTTTTTCTTCTTTTCTTTGCTTCATGTCTTCTAACCGTTGCTGCTCCTTCTTCTTCTGTTTTGCTTCTCTTTCGAGCTTTTTTGCCTCCTTCCTTCTTCTTCTCTCATTGTCATTGAGAGCTCTTTCGACATCGGTAGCCTCAAGATATGGTAGCGTGGTGTTGCTTGCTGTTGATGCGCTCAACTCGCTGTTGTTTGTGTCGACATCCACCTGCTTCACGCCACTAGTTCCTCCTCTGAGCTCCATACCTCGCGCGATGAAGCGCTCATGAGGTAACCTGCTCTGGTACCACTTGTAGGATCTCTGGTTAGCCTAGAAGAGGGGGTGAATAGGCCTGTTAAAATAAACACTCAAACTTTTATCAAATTCAACCTGCGGCACTGCCGCTCTGACCTCGCGGCACTGTCGGACAGCGGCACTGTCGGGTCAGAACAGCCGCACTACCACACCTGCAGACAACTTCGAGTCACAGTTCAAAATCAGTGAATGTAAACTTGAATCGATTATAGATTCCCTGCTTGTCATCTCGATAAATCTCATTAGTTCTCTAATTGCATAGTCATCATCACCAAAACCCACAATTAGGGCTTGATTGCACTTTCACCTACTCACACCAAATAGCGACCTGCCGGTTGCCCGACGTTGTCTGCGGTGTCACGGCTATTGTCACCTCGCTAGGGACTGCAAGTGGCCCAGACAGGCCACGACGACATCATCGAAGGCAGGGTGTGGCGGCTCACGGTCATCCCTGCACGCGCCACATGGTGGCTCAGATGGAGCCGCGTAGGTGGCTGAGGGGGGCACCAACGGCTTTCGTCGACGACGCCGGCGGCGCCGGAGCAAGCTACTGAGGGAGATCAACATTGTCGCGACTGGCAATGTCGCTACTTCTACTGCCACACGCTGCTCCCACGAATCTGATCCGCTCACGGTGGCGCTGTGCGAGGGTGTCGTGCCTCCCGTATGGGTCGATCCGATGCTCAATGAGCTCGCTACCTCGCTTGTCGTCAGTCGATCAACGGGAGCTCTAGCGCTTAGGCGTCCGTCTACTCTGATTGCGGCCTCTCTAGAGGTTGTGGCATCGTTGGTGGACACCAGTTCGCCACCACGGATGGTTCAGCTTAGCTTCACGGATGTTGAGGCGTCGGGGGTGGATGGTAACGATCGGCCACCTAACTCTATGCCGACATCTCCTTCGGCCCTCACCAGGGAGTTTGCTAGGCGCGTTTCCACCCCGGTGAAGACTCTCATCCTCAAGGCGCCACCCCGTCGTCGAACTCGTCGCTCTCCGTCGTCAGTCACCATTCGCCGTAGCACGCGTCTGGCGGCAAAGTGTGCCTCTTGGGCCCCCAACGCCACCCTTAAGCGCAGAAGGTGCTTGTGTCCAAGTGGGAACCCACCGCCTCACAGCCGTCGGATAACCTGGTAGTGGCAGACTTCCCGTGGTCTTTCCAGGGCCCACTCGACTCCGCACAAAGGGCCGCACTTCGTGCGCTTACGAAGTTCGACGTGGCGGGGTTCGAGTGTATGTTTGAGAAGGCTTGTTAGTCTCGTTGGCACTTGCCCAATTGATTACACAATTTTTATGTAATGTAATTTAAGTTAGGTTCATTTGGGTCGTGTTGGCTTTCATCCTTTCACGATAATCTATGGATTACTTAGGAATGTTGTAACCAATTAAACTCTGTTTCTGCTTAATAAAATACGTGTCATAATGACACGCTCGTGAAAAAAAAGTCGGATTATTGATGAAAAATTCGAGAATTTCAACAAGCTTTTATTTCCTGATTCTTTTGACTATCACTTCATAACTTTGAAGTAGTACGATCGAGAGTCGAAAAGGTTCCTATGGTACGATTATAAACAAATCAGTTGTAAGTGAAAACAAATAGGCCATAATGTGACATCCGACTAAGGACGTACGTGTTGGTTTTTTAACTAAAATTGGATTTACGATCACCCTCACCTCGAGAATAAAAAAATATTCTGTCCCAAACATACCCTTAGCGAAAAAGAGAATATCGGCTCATAGAAGGGAAAACATTTTTTTTATGCTTTTTCACCATTATGCTCGATTTGTAATACTCAACTATCACTCAAATACGAAAGAGAGCGCCACTGAATCTAGTAATCACATAACTCGAACAACCAACAACACAAAGACAGAGATGGTTTACGCTCCTACTCCGAAATTAAGCTGCCCAATCTTTGCAACCGCTACGGACCCATATCATACGTATAGCTCGACCTTGTGTTTTGTTCCAATACGTACATACGTACGGCAATACGCGCGCCATCGTGTACCGACTGTGAATCGATCATTTCTCTCGTTATCAATTCAAGAAAAGACAGTTTCAAAAAAAATCAAGAAAAGACGTACTCTACGCGGCAACAGTAGCCGTGCTCGGTGCTCGTACACCCAATTTTCGAAAACGTGCGCGTGCGCGTGTAAACCCGCATGGCCCGCCCGGCGCGTCGCGATACTAGCTAGCTAGGGTGTACGTGGAGATGCGTTTGGTTGGTTGGATTTGTAGGGATGTGATTGGATCATCTATGGATCATTGGCGTTTGGTTGGATGAATTATTGAGACCTATGGATATAGAATATACTTTAGATGCTGAATTTTTTGTTACATAAAAATCTCGTAAAAATCTTCTAATCTTTGTCATTAGTAAATAAATAAAGATGATTAGTATGTTATATTATTACTTAGTAATTATGATGATAGGATTAGTTTTGATAAGTGTTAATACATTGATTAGTGCATGTTTCGTGTGCTAATTAGGTTATTAGTTGTGCTAATTAACATATTTATTTTAAACTAGTGATTTTTATGGCAAGATTAGTATTAGTACATATTTATTAGTGTCTAATGAGTTGTTATCATTTTTAAATAACAGATATAATTAGACAACTATTCTAATCGTATCCACTTTCATTCATCCAACCAAACAAAAAAATGGTTCATCATATCCAGCCAACCAAACATGCATCATGCATATTTTTATCCTAATGTACATAGATCGTCATATCTCATCCAACTTTGTTCTCTCCTCTGCATGGAGGGGCGCACGCGCCACGTACGTTACGCACGCTGCCGCCGCCAACAGTGCCGGCCGTTTCGTCTGGGTCTGGCCGGTCGAGCACGCGGAGCCGTCCGCCGTCCGCCGTCCGCGGCGGAATTATACGCCTCTACTGTACCTACCGCTGCCACCGGAATTTATACGCCTCTGTCGTCTCCTCCGACGAGCCTGTCCTTGTCTCGTAGCGGGTAAAGGATCGGCCGTGTACGGCGAGATCGAGTCGAGGTGACACGGCCAGCAAGCGTGGCAGGTACAGGAGGAGAGGAGTAACGGACGAAAAAGGGCTCGCGTGTACGCTTGCTTCATTGCTTGTGCGTTCTGCATCAGATGCACGCGAAAAGCAGTGCCAGCAGCAGACGGCAACGCTGGTTCAGCTCCGGTGTCTGTCACCAGTGGCTGGGCGCGCCAGCACGGCGTCAAAACTGGCGAAACGATCGCGTCACTCGACTCCGTGCAGGAATACTACAGTACAAGTACTAGCAGGGGCGGATCGGCTTGGAGCGCGTTTAGTTGGCCGGAATTTGGACGTGCAAAGTTTGTATAGTGCCAGATTCTCTACTGTAGCATTTCGTTTGTATTTAGTAATAATTGTCCAACCGTTGACTAATTAAGCTCAAAATGTTCGTCTCGCAAAGTATAACCAAACTGTGCAATTAGTTTTTAATTTCGTCTACTTTTAGTATTCCATGCATATACCGCAAGTTTGATGTGACGGAAAATCTTCTTTTTGCATAGTGTCAAAGTTGGGAACTAATCCAGGGCTTGGTGGGGGGGGGGGGGGGCTCCAGACCCCTATAGCCGGTGCATCAATGAAAAATGAGGATGATGAGGAAGAAAAAGAGATAGAGGAAAGAAGAAAAATAGAGAGAGAAAGAAGAAGAGATCAGTCACTCCAATCCTGTTCTGCATCCTCCACTGCCTTGAACGATAGTAACAACAAACGAGGAGCACACCGATGCTGCAGATCACTAGTCCAGCTGCGATCGCAACTAGTATTGTCATGTCAACTTTATGGTGGTGGTGCGCCTGACGATCTAAACAAGAAGATAGTAGTAAAAGTTGTAAGTTACCGAATGCATATCCATATTTACGACTTAATAATTAAAGAATATATAGTCATGCACTGACCCGTAGTGCTCGGTGCTGGTGCGCCCTCCGTCGAAGGCGGCGCAGCCTCCGTCGAAGGCGCCGACAATGGAACCACCGCGTCGCCGTTCATCAGGTTCGCCGGCGAAAAACTTTCAATGAGTCTCGCACCTGAGGCCGCACCTCCAGCCAACCAGCCACCCATTCACGTTCACCACCACAGCCGCCGCCAACAACTCCACCTTCATTTTCTTCAGGCAACTGTGGCACTCCGCCGGGGACAGGTCCGGGTCGCATTGGACCATTGAGTAGAGGGATTCGCTCCCCACCACTTGACCGGTGCCGAAGTAAACTCTCGGCAACGGAGCAGCCGCCTTGCCGACAACGTAGCTCACCGTAGCGTTCAGCAGTTGCGCAACGGCGCTGATGGTGGAAGCGGTGTCGATACCAACGTTGAGGATGACACGCATCAAGCCGCTGCTGTTCGAAGAGGCAAGAAAATCTTTTACCGCGACGCGAATGTAGCCAGGGGTGGATCTTAGGGGGGACTCTAGCCCCCCTACAGCTGGTGCATCAATGGAAGTATGGAGAGGGTGAGGGAGAAGAAGAGGTGGAGGAAAAATGGAGAGAGTAAGAAGAAGAGACCAGCTCTCCTTCAATCATGTTCTGCATCCGTCACTTAATACTAGTACTACCAAGGTGAGGTTCAAAATACTGGAGGGTTTAAGTTTTGAATCCGAGCAAAATTTGTCCCAAACCGATGCATTGGTGGTGCTGGGCGACCTCGAGAGAACCGGGATCTCATCTCGGTGCGTGCTTATGCCCTTGTTTAGTTTTACTCTAACTTTTAAAAAGTTGCTACAGTACCTGTCATATCGAATGTTTGCGGCCCATGTATGGAGCATTAAATATAGACGAAAAGAAAAACTAATTGCATAGTTTGGCGGGAAATTGCGAGACGAACGTTTTGAGCCTAATTAGTCCATATTTAAACACTATTTGCCAAATAAAAACGAACGTGCTACAATAGCCCCAAAATCAAATTCCTACGACTAAACACAGACTATATATAGGCCACGTTTAGTTCCTTGCAAAGCTGGCGCCGACTGAATTTCGGATCACTGTAGTGCGCTGTAGCGTTTTGTTTTTATTTGGTAATAATTGTCCAATCGTTGACTAATTAGGCTCAAAATGTTCGTCTCGTAAAGTACAACCAAACTGTGCAATTAGTTTTTGATTTCGTCAACATTTAATACTCCATGCATGTACCGCAAATTTGATGTGACGGGGAATCTTCTTTTTGCATAGTGCCAAAATTTGAAATTGGGGGTAACTAAACAGGCCCATACTCCAGTAGTAGGCAGCCGGCAGCGCCACGGAATGGAAGAAGAGAAGAAGCCGACAAGCAACGCGCCTGCTGTGCGCCTGTGCCTGCTCGCATCGGATTCCTGCGCGCGCCTTCCGAGGCAGCCGAGCCGGCGGGAGAGGGCCGGGGAAATTACGCCCGTGCCCCTGCTCGTCTTTCAGTCGCCCGTCTCGGCCTCGCGGTCTCGGGTCGGGCTCGCTCTCCCGGCCACCGGCCTCCAGGCAGGCACGGCCCAGTCACCTGCTTGGACCCGTTGGATCTTCCGGCGCGCCGCGACGTGGCCAGGCGGAAAAAGGGCACGCGACGTCCCCGAGAACAAGTGCAAGGGGCCGAGCATGTTCTTGCTTGCGCTTCCTGATTGCCTGATTACCTTCCGGATTTGGCCTTGAGTTTGGTCAAGGTCCAATATGAGGTGTGCAGGAGAGGCCTGTTTGATCCACTCAACTAGAAATGAGCTAATAACTAATTAGACTGGTCTCAATGAGGTTTTCAAAGAAGTTTCATTCTCATCAACTAATAAAGCCACACAAGCAAATTCTTATTTACGAAGAAAGAGAGAGAGTTTTATAGAGTTTTGTTGGGATAAAATTCGCTGTCACAATTAACAACATGAGAGCTGATATGATAGTCTTGATAACTGTGTCATGAAACTCTTTACTAATAGTACTACTGACCTTAATAGCTGGGTGCTAGCTAAGACATGAGCTGATTTATTAGCTGAGAATTTAAATAGGACATCATCTAATTGTTAGCTGCATGAGATCTAAATAGGTCCATAAACCAACACCCTCTCAAAGACCTAGGTTTGTTTGCATAGTGACCTGGCAGCTTGCTAGCCAGACAACGATCTTAGCTGCTAGACGATCAAAGTTAATGGTCTAAAAAGCTGTCTGGCCAGACACAGTTGTTTGGACGCTGACCAAACAAGCTCCTAATGCCTCGTACTCGGTATCGCAACTATTCTACATTTCAATACGCAAAAAAAATATACGTACTCCTACTACTCAAGAGTGTCAAAACACCGTAGAGCTATTGATAGAAAAATAGTTATATATATAGTTACGTCATACGATATAAGCTACTACTTTATTATTTGTATCATTCATTGATTTGTTTGGCTGCATGAAACAGCTGCTGTTTACCTGGAGCAACAGAACCATTGTATGGTAGTTCAATTATTTACCATGTGTAGAGATAAAAACAAACCAACAGCCTGTTCGCATCGTGGATTATAAGTTAGAATAATATTTTTCTCTCGTACCAAACCAGCCAAAATCATTTACGACGAAACGAACCAGGTAACAAACTGACAATGACTTCTCGATGCCTACCGCATCTGCTGCCACTTGTTTCCTTGAAAGGCAACGGTACTGTGCACGATTCTATGGTACCCCTTCTGCGTTCTCCTACGCTGCCGCAGTGGGGCTGCCCCAAATGGCCAAATCCAGCGCCAAAGCGAGAAACCGGAAACCACAGGGACCCAGCCGTAAATTTGGTCTCCCAGCACCAGGTCAAAT